>NW_007247868.1:0-65769 GCF_000164805.1 Carlito syrichta | reverse complement strand
AAAAAAAAAAAAAAAAAAAAAGAAAGTAATGAGCTCCTTGTTACTGGATGTGGAGAAACAGAGAAATGATGAGCATAAGTAGGGATCCAAAAACAGGGTGAATAGATTTGGAAAGGAGGTTCAACTGCGTGATCTCTAAGATTTTTTTTTTCATCCCTAAGAATTGGTATATTTTCATTACTTAGCATCCTGACATTCCATAAACTGTTCTAAAACATTCATTCTTATGTTATGATGTTCTAGAATTATAACTGAGCTATAATTTTGAAGGGGAACACTAATTTTGATCCAATCTATATCCATCAGGATGGTTGAAATTGACTGATTATCTGGGCCAGCATGTATTCAGTTCACATAAAAACATGATAGTGTTGGCTGGGTGTGGTGGCTCAGCCTGTAATCCCAGCACTTTAGGAGGCCAAAGCTAGAGGATTGCTTGAGCCCAGGGTTTCAAGACCATCCTGGGCAACTTGGTGAGACCTTGTCTCTACAATAAATCACAAAAATTATCTGGGTGTGGTGGTGTGAGTTTGTAGTTCCAACTATTTGGAAGGCTGAGGTGGCAGGACCGCCTAAAGCCAGCAGCTCAAGACTGCAGTGGCCATGAGTGAGCCACTGCACCCCAGCCTGGGAGTCAAGAGTGAGACTCCAACTCAAAAAAAAAAAAAAAAAAAAAGAGAGAGAGAGAGAGAAAATATGACATTGTTGTTAATGTGAAAGAAAAACCCTCTAACATATGTATATACATAGTTTACATATTATACATAGTATAGATCCGAATCAAATGCACTTACAAATTATGAGGAAGTAATGCCCCAATCTACTTTTTTACTGAAACTCCTCTATATAAGCCAATTCTGCAGTATCACATTGACTGTAGTATTTGGTCTCTATGAGTACTAAATACAACTTTGTTTTACTGAATTATCAGCACTGATATAAATATGAGAAAGAAAGATGTAATCTAATATTTGGGGCAAGACACCTTAATAGTTTCGGATGTGTCTCTGACACTAGCAAGCTTTGTAACCTTGGACAAACCAGGGTTTTAGCTTCCTCAGAGAGCAAATAATGCATTGAGTTTCAAACTTTAGAGCATACGAGAATCACCTGGAAGGCTTGTTAAACTACAGATCGCTGGGTTCCACCCTCAGGATTTCTGATTCAGTTGATCTGGGGTGGGTGGGTAATTTGCATTTCTAAGTTGCCAGGTGCTGCTGATACAGCTAGTTGGAAGACTAGAAGAACAGAACAAGGGTTGGGAGGATGACAGTAATGAATTACCTATTCATTAATACTTTACAGCTGTAACAGAGGTAGTAGTCAGCACAAACATCCACAATGAAATGTAATCATCTTTTTAATCAGTTTCATATGAATTAGAAATGAAATGAATGCCCTTTTTTCTTTAGATTTCAACAAATATTTTTGACCATGAAAATGAGTTCTATAGTACTTACGTCATAGCTTGATAAATGGATTCAATCCCATAACGCATGGCAAATTCATCAACTATTTCTTGAGACGCATCATCAAAGAAAACCTTCCAGGCTTCATCCCCCTTGACTTCTGGGATTTTTACTCCACCATTAGATTTCACTTCAGTCAAGTAATGGAACAGATTCTAAAAGCAAGTGGTTTTCAATTGTTCAGTGATTCCTCAGAATAGGCCAGAAATATTTAACTATAATTTTCAATAAAATGCACTTGCATTGTCATCACTTCTAATGTTTCATTAGCATCTACAAGTAATGGAAATACCTTAGATTTTTATTCTAACTCACTTTATCTTTTATGAAAAATCTGCTTTTACTTCTGCCTGGGTCTATACATAATCAGTGATTCAAATGTTTTGCAGATACCAAGCCATTTTCAGAAGGGAATAAAAGTTTCCACATTAAACATTTGTACATGGCTAGGTGCAGTATCTCAAGCCTGTAATCCCAGCACTTTGGGAGGCCAAGATGAGAGGATTGCCTGAGCCCGCAGGCTCAAGACCAGCCTGGGCAACATGGTGAGACCTCGTCTCTACAATAAATCAAAAAATTAGCCAGGCATGTTAGCGCATGCCAGTAGTTCCGGCTACTTGGAAGGCTGAGGTGGAAGTATCATTGGAGCCCAGTAGGTTGGCACTGGGGAGGCCGTAAGTGTGCCACTACACTCCAGCCTGGGAGACGGAGTGAAACTCCACCTCAAAAAAAAAAAAAAATTCATACATGGTAGAATATTTTGTATCCATGGGTTCAGAGTAATGTACAGTTCCTTGTAATGTGATTTTGGCTATGTTAATACAGAATTTAGTTATGTAAATGGTGCTAAAGAACTTTGGCTGCAAAATTGTAAGTCAGCAGAATAAATGAAAGTTGAAAATGAATGTTTGAAAATTTTGTAATTATAACTAAATGACTATTCTCATTTCTTTTTTGCTTCAACAAGTTTAAAAACTGCTACATGGATACAGCCTAGGTAGACTGAAGGAAATTTTCTGAAGTTTCAGTTCTTTCTGGTTC
This sequence comes from Carlito syrichta, assembly GCF_000164805.1. Classification (NCBI taxonomy): domain Eukaryota; kingdom Metazoa; phylum Chordata; class Mammalia; order Primates; family Tarsiidae; genus Carlito; species Carlito syrichta. Next base: position 63,259 of record NW_007247868.1, on the reverse strand, counting down.
TTGAATCAGTAGAAATGACTCTAAAAGGTGAAGCACCGTGCTGCTCCTCTGATCACAAATCTTCTTCGCCCACACTTTAAGGTTAGAGTCCTCCATTTTGCCAGTTCAAGTGTTTTTAAAAATTGGTCTGATAACTTGACCAACCTTTTTTGAAAGAGCACTATCACTGACCAAATTTTGGTCACAAAATTTAACCTAGTTCCTATGCTTAATTGGTGTTTAGATGATGTAAACACTGTTCCTCATTTCTTTTTTAGTAAAATAGGATGCAAATATTTACATGGATAAATTTTCATACATGTATTTAGGAAAAAATAACATACCAAAAAGCAAGGCTGTCTTTCAGGTGGTCTTTTATTTTAGGAAGCTACCTTCTCTTTTCGCTTTTGAACATAGGAAAAGGTACATTCTTCAGCTTCGCCTCATGTTTTTTGACAGGTAAGATGAGAATAATTTGCTCCAGAGAAAGTCTCCAGTGACACCTCTAACTAACCTCCCAGCTGCAAAGCATCTAATAGAAATCCAGGACTATTTATCTTCATGTGTCTACACGAAAGCACAAAAGGGAACTGGTGAGTCTGCCCTTGGATTCATGTTGGGTGATCTCTCCCTCTCTCCCAGTCAACTAGGCCCTGCCTTATGGGTGAAGAAACACATTTTGATTATCTCACGCTCATACATGTTTGTGGAAAAAGTGGTTAAAATGGAGGAGGGTTGAATACATATGAAACCCTTTGCTGTACTCAGAAAAAGGAAGAAAAAAATGACTGTGTATCAAAAGCCATTGAAATAGCATCAGCATTTTTATGCTTCTAGACATAAAAAAGGGTCCTAATTAAATCTTCAATAAAATTTGAACTCTAACTCAGAGTTCTCAAAACCAATTATATCTTAGATCGTCTCCTGAGTTACCAAAGTATTATATCTTTAATGTTTCCAAAATATTTGTCATGACTCATTTCACCATTGAACACTTTTAACTCTCTTCTTCCTCTTTGAAAGAATGGTAATTTTTTTCTACTCATGCACTGTCATTTTATACCTGCTTCATGGGCTTGTTGTAAACTCTCATTAAAGAAAGGACAAGCTCGTCTGGAGCAATGCATAGAATTTATGATACTCTAGCATACCACCTGCTGTAGAATTGAGCCAGAACTCCAGAATCAAAGCACAAACCTAATTGAGTTTTTAATCCAAATATTCTAATAATCCATAATCAAGACCATTTTATTTTCTAGGTTTTATTAATAAAACTCAATGTATTTACCTCATGTAAACACGTATATTGTATATGATATGGAGCAACTTTCTCCTCTCCTTTTATTTCCACATTGATTTTCAGTCGAATGGCCCCAGATACAGCTGACTTATCTGTCCGTTTCTCTGATAAAGCAAAAAAGTAATTGGTCAGTCATTTTCAACAATATCATATTTCTTATACAAGTTTTCAAAAGCTTTTAAAAAAAAGGCTTAAGTGTCTAAAAGCCACTTTTCTAGGTCAGATTTGATAAGCAATCATAATGATTCCCTAAGATACAATTTAAAATATGTTCCTATTGTGTCATTGTGATCGTCAAACTGTCTTGTAGATACTCTAAATAGAAAAACTTAACCAGAAAACTCTGCCATTCTAAAATAAATTTCTGTGTACTTTGTTAGTGTATACAATGAAATTAATTATTTGGCAATTAAGCAAGAAAACTGAAGTATAAAACTAAACAGGAAAGTATTTTATTTAAAAGCTACCATTGCTCAAGTTTTTTCTCTTTCTTTCTGTGCTTGAGAAGATGAGTCAAAGTTCTGGTCAACAAAAAATATTTGCCAAATAGTTTTTATTGTCAGTGACTCATAAAGACCTTCAGTCTACAACCTGTGTTTACTTATAAATTGGATTAACTGTTTATCTGAATGGAATCAATGTACAGTCAGTTTAGTCAAATAGTGTGTGTGCTTGTTCACTGATAGTAGCTTTCAGGGAAATTCCAAAAATGTGAATGTATTGGGGAGCCTAAGTTTGAAAACCGTTTCACAGGTAAACTATAAAGAGGCAAGCTGACCCATTTTACAATGAAACACAGGATTTGTGTAAAGTGACACAAAGTCAGTGCTAGAAGACATTTTAATTGGCCCTCTTTCTAAACGTAACTATATTTTTAGCCATATAAGCTATAGTTAAATCATGGAGGCTGCTTTCCTCTTGTGGAATGCCTGCTAACCTCTCATTTTTACTATTTAATAGTCATTGTGTTGCAAGATTCTTCTCTAGGAAGGATCATAAGAGTTTTTCCTACTGGCTGAGAGACAGTTAATTCTCAATAAACATTGAAGTTCTCCGCTGGGGCCAAGAGACATGCAGGTCCTGGGATCTTTTTATTACACACCTTTTTCTAGATAGAGCTCCAGGAGAGCTTTATTGGTTCTGTGATTTAACTATCATCATTTCAAAGGATCTATGAGAAGCAACCTCTGCTTGGACACCTAGGGCTTTTGGCCAAGTCTTTCTTTGTGTGGTGGAATGAATTCTAAGTGATGAGGAAGGAGGACAGTTGTACAAAGAATGAAAATAGAATGTTTGTGTAGACTGAACCTATTTAGCGACTTTATACAAAGCTAAAGAAAAAAAAGCTGTTTTTTTCCACTTTCCCTCTTTTTCTCTCTGACTCTCAAAGATTTAACATCAACAAAGAGGACTCAAAAGTACTGAGTGGCTGGGCTCAGTGGCTCAGCCTATAGTCCCGCACCTTTGGGAGGCTAAGGTGAGTGGATTGCCTGAGCCTGCGGGTTCGAGACCCACCTGGGCAGGGGAGACCTCATCTCTACAATAAATCAAAAAAAAAAAAAAAAATCAGCCAGGCGTGGTAGCGCATGCCTGTAATTCCTGCTACTCGGAAGGCTGAGGCGGAAGGATCGCTGGAGCCCAGCAGGTCGAGGCTGCAGTGGCTGGGAGCGGCCACTGCATTCCAGTCTGGGCAACAGAGTGAGACTCCAACTCAAAAAAAAAAAAAAAAAAAGTACTGAGTGAACTGGCAAAACTGTGTTGCATATTTTCATTTCATAGACTGAAGGACAGTTTAGGTGTGAGAGCTACTGGATAGCTAATTTTACTAACAGCACATTCAAGTTCTTTGGCAAACTGAATATACCCATATATGTTTTGTTAAAAGAACAAATTTGAGAAATCCCTGCCTCAACCCAAAGCCATGTTAGCTTATTACAGATAAAAGTTTCTGCATAGGTAAACCTCATTAATAAACACACAATTTGTGAATGATGCACAAAGTTAATGAATGACCTGAGTTTATCCTCAGCTAATATTTCTGTTTTCAAAATGAAATCATTTAATAATTTAAAAGAGATATGGAAGGATTCTCATCATAGCTGAGGTAAACATCCAACCTCAATAATGTAGAAATAATAATTTTCTTTAAGGAAAATTTTTAAAAGTATTTTTTGATAATGAGTTCTTCATCTAGCTTGAATCACTTGTGTCCAGATAAGTTAAATATGCCTTTCTTTAAATTATTGTAGAGTTTCATTAATTCTGTAAGAACTTCTTTATTTACTTTGTCAACTATTATATTACTTGAAATATGTAGCTTTTACAGAAAGTCAAAAGCACTTTTTAACATGTTAAAATATGTTGGTATCCTAAATGGTAACTGTGGGACTGTGTCAACCTTTCTTTGATTCATGACCAGCCAGCCCTCAAAAGTTTAATTAAAACATTTCAGAGGGAATGATTAAGAAATCTTTAGATCATGTCCTTTACAGAGACTGAAATGACCCATATCTTTTTATTAATATTAAATCAGTACTGTAGATTCAAGGCTATTAATCAATTCCAGTAGAAGTCAAATTAAAGCTTGTCTTTATTTAATTGCAGTTTCCATAATAAAACTTTCATTTAAAAAATCATGTCAATTAAACATATTTTCAATATCTTCATCATCAGAGTCAGCATAAATCCGCATATTTACTTGGATTTGCCAACTAAGCCTCATTTTATGTCATAATTTTAAAGAATTGCAAAATACATGATTCCTTTAATGCCAAAATGTCATTAATGGACAAGAAAAAATAAGTCAAATAGCATTATGCCACTGACTGTTTGTTTTCCATACATACGGCAAAGGTTTTTGAAGTTGTATTTTATGAATTAAAAATTAAGAATGAAATAACGTTTTTCTTCCAAAAACTATCCAATTGATTCTTAGAAAGGGTTTTTTCTTTTCATCTCAAATTTACCAAAATCTTTTAAGAATACTGAATTTAAATAAATTATAGCCTTTACTTACCAATTAAACTAATCATCTAAAATTCAACAGAATGCTCTAGCAAGGCATTGTTTATTTTTACTTATATGGTAATATATTACATGCCACAAATATTCTGAAATTTTATTTAATTTGTTTTCAAGTAGACACAAAGATAATCACCTAAGTTGTACCAAACATCCATTTCTCCACTCAGGGTCCTCACTTCTACAATTGTTTGTCCCAGAAAATCATCTGACTCCTTTTTGAAATGTTGCTTGACTCTGGATTTAATATCATCATCTTCATCCCAAACTCTGACTTTGATTCGATCTGTGGAGTTATGACACTCACTGAAAATAAATGTGGATAAGTTAATAACTGCTCTAAATGGCATCGATATTAGCAACTTATTTTAAGTCTATCTAATCCAGAAAAGCAAAGTACATTACATAATAAATGAGATTTCCCACTAAACCAAATTTTATTCATAGGATGTTGCAGGCGCACAGTGCAGATATACTGAAGAAAAGTTTGATTCATTAAATCTTATTAATAAGGGAAAATCCAATCTCATTGCATCCTACTTCCTGTAACTGAATGAGACGTAATCAAAGATGGGTCAGAAATCTTTGCTTGGAATATTTTACTTATGGCATACTTCCTACTTGCAATGTTTATCTTGAACAATCTATTCACACTCAGAAAATTTTTCACCATAAATAAAAAGCTAGCTTTATTGTAATGGGTATTGAGAAAATAGACTTCACAGACTATAAATGATAATGTAGTTATATGAAAGTACTTGGTAAACTAAAAATTCTAGTAAGCACATACGATATTGTCAAATACAGTAGAATTAGACTAAAATCTTTCTGATTTAAAGAATAAACTGCACATTCTAGTTCAATCTTAATTTCCAGGCTTCTTCCATCCCTTTGTTGATTCAACTCACTTGCTATTGCCCACACATAGGTATTATGGTTTTTCCTGACACTCTGACTTTTGTATACACTCTTCCCTATGCTTTCTAACTGCTAAATAACCATTCTTCAAGAATCAGCTAGCCATTTGCTCTATATCGTTTTTCCTACAGCTTGTTGAGTCAGTTAGTCATGGTCAGCCCTGAGCTCCCTATTGACTCTGTACATGCACTCCTTCTAGCACAGGGGTCCTTATTTCAGGGTTCATAGATGATTCGGAGCACTCCTGAACTTGGGTTACCAAAAGCCAATGTCATGTTGTTTTTTTTTTTCCATTTTGACTGTAGGCAATAAACCGTAGCAGTATTTTGTCATCAATAAAGTCACAGATATTTACATATAACATTATAAGTGTTATAAAACTTGAAATATTTATGCCTACTATTATTGTTCTAAAACTATATTTTAATATAATTGCTTTCCTTTTTAATTGTAAGAATTTTATTTTATATAACAGAAAAGAAAGATATTTTGAAAAGGGACCTATAGTCTTCACCAGACAAATAGGGTTTATGGTACAAAAATTATTTAATAACTAATCATATTAATCAATGAGGAAAATAATACATGAGAATAAGATTTAAGTCTGACATGCCTATGTACAAATTGTAGTGCTACTATTTCTACTTAATGGAGGGAGTTTCAACACAGACAACTTTAGCAATTTTGGGGACATTTTTGACTTTTTCAAACATCGAGGGATTCTACTGGTAAACAGTGGACTAGGCCAGAGATTTAGACATTTTACCATGTAGAGGAGGACTGCATGATTGAAAATGGACTATCAGGCATCAATAAAGATGTTAGACTCATTGGTAATTATCTCAGTTCAGAACCTCTTTTACATAAAAACACCACATCTTCTGCATGTTTTTTAAGACACTGAAATTTCCTGGAAACCAACTAGTGTGTCAATTGCTAATCAAAGAAGATATTTTGTTGTTGTTGTTGTTGTTGAGAACTTTACCAATGGTTGTTTTCCACTCTGAGACATTTCATCCCCAATGTCAAAACTACTCAAAGTATATGAAACAAAGTATTTGCACTGGTCTGCATTTCAAATAGAGACATTCATGCTAATTCTACCAACAGTGACATTCATGCTAATTCTAATTTAGTAGAAAATCTATGTCTACTAAACTATATATTCCATGGTAGTTGTATCCAAGCCCCTACAAAATAAAATATGCATTAGAAAACTTTTATTTCTCCTTTATATTACAGTTGTAATATTATGTTTATTTTCCAAATTATATTTATAAGTAGGTTAAATTATTTATTATTTTGTTTCTGTATTTAAAAAGTCATTACAAGTTATTTTATATTAAAAAATTTCATTCTTTTTGATAGGGTTGAGAACTATGAACTAGTTCTGCCTGACCTAATTTCTATAAATCTCAGTTCCTTTATATATAAAATGTGGGTAATAATACCTATCTTAAAAAGTTTATGGGAAATAGTAGGAAATATCTTAAGAGAAGTTAGCACAGTGCCAGTGTCTGACTTATATTGCTTATTATATTCCATAAGTTCTTTTTGAAGTTTGAACCTAAGTTTAGTAATGTATCTATTCTTTACAGTTTCTGGCATGTACCCTTCAATAAACAGTCACTAAAAAATCTGCAAAGCTTCACCAAAGAAAAATCCCTTTTTTTCTATTTGAAGAAAAAATAATTTGTCATGTTTAGAAATATCATATGCATCAAAAATATCTAATTTTGAGAGTTATTTTATTAACAAAGTGTGGTGTAAATTGTGAGGAGGGAGGAAAAATTAATCTATGATATTGTGTCTACAACAGCTAACGAAGCCCACTATCAACCAAGGAGAACAATCAGAATGATGACAGCACAGCTGTCTCCCATTTGTTCAGAATTCCAATGTTAACTATATAAACACACTGAAATTATTGTAGCAAGAATGTTTGGATGATAAAATCATTGGTAATTTGCCCAGAATTTGTATTAAAAATGGCTTAGATGTTAATTTCTTTGCTATCAAAAAGAAAAAGTCCAGGTTGAAACAAAAACTCAACTACTAGATTATTTGCTTTATTCTTATCTTAGAAAATGAAAGAAATTTTAGGGCAGCAAAAAAGAAAGTTATTATTACACTCAAAACATTACAAAAGCAGAAAGATATCCCTTTGTGCTACATTTTGATAATTAAATCTTCAGAGTTCATGTTAGCCCTGGGAGGCAGAGATCTAATATATTTTTTTTACCAGCAAAGAGCAGGTACAATAAATATCAAACTCAAGATAATAAAGATTTACAAACTGTTCTAGAATTTATTCCTTAACAAAATAAAATATACTATCTAATTCTGAATAAAAAATTTTTGAGACTCTAGTTTTTGTTATAAAAGGTAAGTTTTTTAAAACTGGTTAAATATATCCACAAATAGTAATTAATATAAAATAGCAATAACATATATTTATAAATAAACATACATATATATTATGTATCTTTCTACATAATTCATAAGTATATATGTACACATACACATAAGTGTGTATACATATATATTATGTAGCAAGAGCAGGGGGAGACTTTAGCTTTCCAAGTTTCTGTTTAATGTAAAAATAAAACACGTGATATTAATGCATGAAGGACAAATATAAATAGCCAGTGATGCTGTTCCTATAAATATACTTGCAATTTTGTGCAAGAGCATTCTCATTGATTCTGTTTATTTTTTAATTAAATGAACTTCTAATTTTAGAATAATTTTAGACTTACAGAAAAGTTACAGTTATAGCACAGCAAATTCCTGTATGCCCTGAATCAGAATTATTTATTATTAACATCTCACAGTACTAGTATTTATCACAATTAACATTGATTCCACTTTTTTCCCCAATATAAAGACAGGCCAGCTCCTACATTCTTTCTTTTCCAAAGAGCTATTTTTGAGAAATATTAAAAAATAAAGTTTGTCATTTATGTTTCAGGTTTAAACTGTCAGAAGTTTGTATGTTTATTTCCACAGAGTAAACACAGCAGTGGGGCTGCTTGTTCAAATACTGGAAATAAAATGTGGGTTTTGTAGTAGGTATAGAATGAGAACTTTAACATGCTGTGGTTAATTATCACATATGGCCCTCCAGCCTCTCTGAGCATTCTGCTTCCACTTTGACTATATCGCATCCCATGTTCCTCGTCTTCTCAAGACTGAAGCTAGATAACCCATATTCCTAGGCTCCTTTGTAGCTATGTTCAAGACATTTTTCCTGCAAACAAGTTGTGAACTCAGAATTAAGCCAAGTGATGCAGTGGCCATTTATTTTCTGGGAAACTGGTATTTCAGCAACGATGGATGCTACAGTACTTTGATATTGGGTTTCTGGTATTTAGTCCTTAAGGGCAAAAATATTGATTGAGGTTTTCTGCAAGGAAACCTCACCATACAATTTGACATTGTTCCTGCACAGTAGCTTCAGAGGCTGACATTTTGACCTCTCCAACAATTCTTCAGGGACCTATTAGTCTATGAAATAATCTTTCTCTACAGAGTAACCAAAATGGATTATATTGTTTGAAACTAAGAATACTGACTAATGTAATAATTTTTAAAGCACTAAGGAAGCTACAAGTAGCAGAACCCTAAAAATTTAGAACTGATTCTGGGAGGAGATAGTGAGACCGACACTGAAGAGTTAATCACCTCAGACTGGAAAGCCAAAGTTACTGGATATGAAATAGCAAAACACCTGGCCAAACTGTTGCTTGCTATACTTATAAATCCTGACCATATGCCAACCAAGATTTTTAACAAAAATTATTAGTGGGAATAGTAGGAATGAAATTTCAGAATGTTAGCATATGCTTACCAAATCTTGCCACTTTTAAAAATATACTACAATAGAGATGCTTTCAAACTAGAGCTAGACAGTCTGTAAGCAGACACTAGGGAACACAGTCATGCCGAAAGAGGTTCACTCGCCAGTGTCCTGCAGTGTAAAGTGACTGAGAATATCATAATTTGGAACCCTGCAGGGTTGAGAAAAGCCAGCTGCTTCTGAGTCCAAAGATGTACCTGTACAAGCAGAAGTTTCTATGTGCAATTTCAAAAAGAGTTAAAATTGTTGCCGTGGGGCTTTTCTAGCACCATTCTGTAAGAGGTCTCTGAGTGACAATGAGGGGGAGCGTAGTGGCAAAAACCAGATAAAAAGTTTTGCATTCTCACCCTGGCATAATATTATTCTGGATCTGAGACTGCAATGATTAGGTTAAGGGAGAAAAACTGATCAGAACAGAAGAGCAAAGAGCTGAGAGTTAAAATTTCCAGGCTTATGTGGTTACTTGCTCATAAAATTATCTTAAAGCGTATCTCCTGAAAGCCTGGTAAATTTTTCAGGCAATAGTATTGCCAAATGTGCCTCAGGTCTGGCTGGTTACAGCTGTACTTAAAGTAATTCCTGGGTCCCTGAACTCATAGGAATTAAATTAAAAAAGAAAAGGCTCCAAGTAAGAGTAGCTCCCCAACTAGAAAGACTGCATGTCAGGATATCTTGGGCTAGTACCAAATTATGGGAATTATAGATAACTTAATGCCTTTTAATTATTTTTAGAGTCCTTTAAAAAAGTTATTTTCAGCTGGGTTCGGTGGCTCAGCCTGTAATCTCAGTACTTTGGGAGGCCTAGGCGAGTGGAATGCCTGAGCCTATGGTTTGAGACCAGGCCGGGCAACTTGGCGAGACCTAGTCGCTACAATAAATCAAAAATTAGCCGGGCATGGTAGTGTTGCCTGTAGTTCTAACTACTTGAAAGGCTGAGGTGGAAGGATCACTGGAACCCAGCAGGTCGACGCTGGGGTGACTGTGAGCATGTCGCTGCACTCCAACCTGGGCGACAGAGTAAGACTCCAACTAAAAATAAAAAAATTATTTTCACTTTTTTACAGTACCCACCTAGAGTGTAGGCACTGACAAAATGAGCAAAGAAGGTCTACCCAGATGTAGACACAAAGAACTGAAGGAAAATTGATTAAATAAATTCATCCAAATAAAAAACACACACACACACACACACACACACACACACACACACACACACACACACGAAATTCATCCAGAAAGAAGTAGCAGGGCATATATTGGCTAATCAATTACTACTTGCATTGTGAGAATTAGGAAGTCCTGCATATTCCTGTCCAGCAGGACTCTATATTTGCTATTTACCAAGAACATGTATTTCCCATTTTCCCTTATACTAAATGGGACATTTTAAATTGCTGTTATCCTGTCTTCTGTATCTCCACAAAAATACCTTGGAATTGTTGAAGGAAGATAAGGAAGATATGCTATGTTTAATTTATGCTTCAGGACCTACCAAGAACCAGACTAGGAACTGATGAAGAAATTATCCAAAGACCCTGAACTTAAAGCTAAATGTAGTAACTAGATATAAGTTTTAGATTACCTCCCTTAAATAGGAGATGATAAATTTACTTCATTTAAAGTAAATAAGGGGTAGAAAGTTATACATAAATATTGGGAAGTCGAAGAAGTAGATGGTGGCTCCTCTGTTCTAATCAATTTCTCTCCCTTCACCTATGGCTCTCTTTTTGTGGTTGTTTTGAATGATTGGCACTAGTGAAAAAAATGAAATGAGATGCAAAGGAAATTTATTGTGGTAACAGAAGTTATGGTTATGAGTCTTGTTTCTTTTATTTTCCTTGTTGAGATAAATTCTTTAGCAAAAATCTGGGCCTTCCAGAGTCATAGCTTTCTAGTTTGCAGAATGATGATAACAACAATTATTATGTCACAACTTCATAAATTAGTTGTGAAGTATAATACATATGATAGGATTGAGATACCCAGTAAATGACTACACAAATGCCAGTGCCTATAATTATGATGGCACTTGCAGTGATTTGGCTTTTGTTTTAGATTTTTCTTTCTAGCCATTAATATTTCTCCAGCAAGTTTACTTATAAATCAACCTTTCACACCAGTCTTCAGCCCCTTCCTTTTCCTAGTTTTACACAATTCCCCAACATCCCCTGTAAATAGAGATGGACATTTGACAAAGTTCTACCAATGAGATATGAGCAATAGTCTTCTGTTGCTGCCTCATCTGTTTTTTCCTTTTACTGTCCTGGAACATGGATGTAGAACAGCCTTCACTAAATATATTAAAATAAGAAGATAGAATAACTTTGTTCTTGGATGGAGTAATTGACTTACTATATTAGCTCCCAAATGTCTATACCTGAAATTCTTGTTGAATAAAATAAATGAATTAAGCAATAGTTGTGGTTTAATGTGAAACGGAATACAATTCTAATTAAATCAAATAAAAGAATAAGACATCTAGTAAGTTCATTTTGTTTGATTATATCTGAAATGATTATAATAAGTTTCATTTACAAACTGTTGTTTTGTATACTTGCTGTGTTCCATGGCATTCCGTAAGTATTTAAAATATATTTCACAAACTTTGACTTTTATGAAAATATAAAGGTTTGCATTTAAGATGGGAAGTACTAGGCTCTTATAGTAAACAGAATTTGACAGCAAAAGAAATATGTTTTTGTACAAAAGAAAAAATCTATCGCACATAATAGAGAGAGACTGCATAGTCTCATTAAATCTTACTCTACTAGACCATTTCCAATTTGATTAATTTTCTAGCCAAGATACCTGGTTTAGTTTACCAGTTTGTGACTTTGACTTTTCTTATCAACAGAAATTAAGATATTTTACTGTACAAACTCTTGGTAAATAGAATAAGTACTACTAGAGTCACATGATTTGTTTTGTGGTTTTCCTTTAATTAAAAGCAATTCCCTTCTCAATGAGTGACTCATATTTCTAATTTTAAATTTTTTATTGTTAAAGAGAATACCAGTTTTGTTTCTATGGAAATACGGTATTTTAGTCCATCTCAAATGAAAGAAAAACATTTTTCCTTTCTGAACTCAAGATTATTGTATGTGTGTTTGTATTTGTTTTGAATTTTGTTTTTAATTCACAGGTACCATATCTCTATAGAGCCAATCACTATTGTGCCAATTTTCTTTTAGCAGTCATTCAAATGCCTAATTTCTTTATACTTATTTATCCCAATTTTGCTTCTGCAAATGGTCTAACCATAAATATTTTTAGATTTAGAATTTCCTAGATATGGCCCAAATACACATTTTCTATGAGTACAGAAAAAAATTTATTCTTACCCAAGTTACCAGAGTTTAACCTATTCTGAGATGGATTGCTTTACCTCATGGATTTCATAAAGTCAATAAAACCCAATTACATGATTACAACTAAAAAAAAAAGTTCCTGCTCCATTAATCATCTTTTGATGTAACATCATTACTAAAGTAGTACATTAGCAGAGTTGTTTAGAAATGAAAACTGAACTTATAGTTGACTAGATCTAATGAAACCAAAATATATCTCACAATGCAATATCAAGAATAAAAGGCAATAGTGATGCCACCATTAAATATCATTTCAGAATATTAAAATTTTTCTAGCTATATGTTTTAATTGTATCAACCAATATTTTGTAAGATTTTAAATAGTACAACACCAGGATTTGATAAAATATACACACTGTTAAGAGAAATACTAAATATACATGAATAGGCCTGGTGTAGTGGAACATGCCTGTAATCCTAGCACTTTGGAAAGCCAAGGCAGGAGGATTGATTGAGGCCAGGAGTTTGAGACCAGCCTGAATGACATAGGGAGAATATGTCTCTACAAAATATTAAAAAATTAGCCGGGTGTGGTTGCATGCCCCTGTAGTCCCAGTTACTCAGGAGGTATGAGGCAGGGAAAACACCTGAGTCTGAGGCTGCAGTGAGCTGTGATCTCACCAGTGCATTCCAGCCTAGGCAACACAATGAGACCCTGTTCTTAAAATAAATAAACATACATGAATAAGTAAACATATAAATATACATCCATTGAAATAAGCTGTAAGGGTATATAAAAATATATGTGATAGAATTTGTGAACATTTTAATTTTATTCTTTATATATTTTCTGTTAAAATGAAAAAATGTATTTTAAAATATTCTAGTATTTGTGAATAACTTCATTTCAACTCAGGCTGGAAGGCAGGACGGCGATTGAGAAAATCATTAGCCAGAAACCTCCTGCAAAAGCCATCCTGAGGCAAAGCAGCCGCAGCAGCCCTTCAAACAGTAATTAAATTCTCTAGTTACAGCTTAATTCCTTAAACTCTGACCCACCAAATGGAAATACTATGAGACATTCAACTTTTGCATTTCCTCTTAGTGATTTATTATGAATTATGTAACCCACTTTCATTGCAATATTGGTGTCTCACTTGTTATTGAATCAAGATTCCTAACCCTATTATCCTTAAATTCTATTATAGTAGATGGAAAAACTCGAAGCTCAAAATCCAGTGACAATGCAGAGAAACTTTTCCCACCTGTATTTAACAGGAACAATGCAATTATTAAAGTAAAAAAAAAAAAATTCCTCACATTTTATTTTTGTTTAAGTTCTCTCAAGGCTTTTCTTTGCATCATTAGAGCATTGTAAATCTATTTTAGAAGTCAACAACACAGAGGACAGCAAAAATAAGAACAAGAAACAAATTATGTTATTAGTATGACTTTTGAAAAAGTAAAGGAGAAGAGTTGGTGTGTTACTGTGCTAGCATAAGGGTTGAATAAAGGAAGTACTTGTGCTTTAACAGAGCATAGAATTAAAGGGCCATGTATGATCCTATAAGCTACATCCATTTCCCTGAACTACCTTGCAGCCTCTACAATTAGATTATAAATATTTCCATCTTGCATTATATTTTTGTATCTAATACTTTCTCCACAGATAATAATGTGGAAGAATAAGCTTGTTTTCTAAAATTATGAAACAATATTAAAATAGTAAAAATCAGTAATTATTAATTAGTGCTAATAAAATAATAAAGCAAAAAAACTTGCTTAAGGTAAAATATCTCAGTGTCCATTTTGCTGTGAGGAGTGACCACTGAAGAGAGATCAGAGAACAGGAGGATCAAATTATTCTCTTAGGAAAACAGGAGAAATGGGGTGTGTGTGTGTGTGTGTGTGTGTGTGTGTGTGTGTGTGTGTGTGCGCGCACTCACTTATAGTGAAGGTGATTTCTATTCACCATTTTTTTGGTTAACCATTTAGTTTCACAGCTCAGTGCATGTTTTTCTTAGTAAGGAGGTCTTTTCCCTACTCCTCTATCTGGTGAACAGTTATATGTCTTTCAAAACCCAGATAAAGTGTCATCTCTGTCAAAGTTCCCTGGGAGCTCTTTTCTTTCTTCCTTTTTTTTTTTTTCTGATGTTCATTTTCCAAACCCTGGAACCTATAACCAAGTAAATATTCAAAACTGTTTACTGAATAACAAGATAAATGTCACAGGTAGAATCTTCCTTTTTGTTCCTCATTAAGCATTACAAATATGCATGCTCCAACTAGTGGCATAATTACTGTAGTTAGAATTGGACTATTTGTTTGAAGCTAGAAACAAGGTCCACTTTGGACATATGCTTGACATTTATTTAACATTATAATAAAGGAATTATTTCCCCAAATATGATCTTTCTTTAAGTGTTGATATATGTTCTTTTCTTAGACTTCCTTGTCCGTAGAATAAAGAGCTGTAGAATAATGATCTCTAAAATTCCTAGCTGTAATGAGGAGCAAAAGATAATATAACTGTAAAGGGCCAGGAGCAGTATATGTTGTTGTTGTTTTTGTGGTTGCCTGATTCTAGCTCTACTATCCCAAGTTCTGTCACGCATAGTGTGAGTTACACACTTTTGCATTTTACTTTCAAGGTCAATATGTATTAGACACAATGGAATAATAGATGTAGGCTAGAAAAAAACCTGTTCTGTCTGGTTCAAATTCCATTTTGAGTCACTCACTACCAACATCATCTTGGCCAAGTTGTTCAATTACACTGAGCTCCATGCCCAATCTATAAAATTAAAATATTGATAATTAACTTTTAAAAAGATTAAAGAAAAAAATGCATATGTAAACACTTAGAACTATGCTAAGCACTTAGTAAGTTTTTAATTACAGCTAACTAATTGTAGCTAATTATATCATTCAAATGTATTTATATATATTCTGTCATTACCAGTAAAGGACAAGTTAACACAGCTGTACAATACAGGGAAAATCTTAATTGTCCTAATTGTGAAAATCCAGGAAATTGATTAAATAATTGATGTATACTGACTCAATAAAATCTTATTCAATTATCAAAAATAATGTTTTAGCAATATATTTTTACAATGTGGAGATTTTTACAATAGATCATTCAGACAAAAAGGTCTTACAATGTAGGGATTAAAATAATGCTTCTAATTTTTAAGTTGTATGTCCTTTTATGTATATCTGTATATATGTTTGTATATATGTATATATGCTTATATATAGATATATATACACCCATATGGTAAGGTATATGTATAATTATACATAGATACACATTGGACTGAAAATGCATATGTATGTATATATATGTGTGTGTGTGCATGTATATATGATTTTATTGAGTGTTTTTCAGAAAGATGGAACACTTTTACCAATTTCCTTCTGTAGTGAGCACACTTCTTATTGTGATCTCTGTATCCAGTGCATGACTTGACTCATTGAATGTTATTGTCAATATTTTAATAGAAAGTTATTGTTTAATACTAGTAGTTATTTTTTAAAAGTTTGATACATTGTTTTCTGTTTGTTTTTTTTTTTTTGAGTTGGAGTCTCACTCTGTTGCCCAGGCTGGAGTGTCAACTTGCTGGGCTCTGGTGATCCTTCTACCTCAGCCTTTCCAGTAGCCAGAACTACAGGCGTGTCTACCACGCCTGGCTAATTTACATATTTATTGTAGAGACGAGGTTTCACCAAGTTGCCAGGGCTGGTCTCGAACTAGTGGGCTCAGGCAATCCACTCGCCTCAGCCACCCAAAGTGCTGGGATTACAGGCTAAGCCATTAAACCCAGCCGATACATTGTTTTCAAAGTAGATAAGTATATCTACTTTGAATTATTCCAAATATAGACCCATATTGTACATACCATTTGGCACTTTGATTTAACACATCAGGTAGCTCCTGACATACCATTCTTTTTAATAATTGTATAGTCATCTATTATGCCTATGTTATAGTGTATTTAATTCATTTCTTATATAGAGTAGATGGACATTTATGTGGTTTCCATGTGTTTACTGTTACAAACATCGCTACACAGAACACCTTGCATGTATATTTTTATGAACTTGCGAAGATATTTTAGTCAAAATATTAAAAGTAGAGTTGCTAGGTTAAAGATATGTATATTGTGTGCACATCTGTATATACATATACGTTACTAAAATATCCTCCAGAAACGTGTATGCTTGCCCTTCTATCTGCTTCTCTATATCTCATTACCACTGAGTGTTATTACTTTTTAATTTTTGCTAATTACATAATTGAAAACCTACCTTTTCATATTATATTGACTTTTAGGGCGCACATCTATCAGACATTAAATGAAACACATACACAAACATTTACACAATACTTTTCTCTTTCACATATCAGTATACCTGAAAAAATAATAATAACCCTTTGAAAACATCAACCTCCCCCATCTAAGAGACTTGTGAATATTTCTTGCTAGGGAAAAAGGATTAAATGAAAGAAATAGCCAGAATTTATCTCTGACAAGCAAACAGGATCAGTTAGCACTCATTTCTATAACCACCTAACTTTGTTTCTCTTCAGTTCTTCCCCTCACCTCCATGGCTAGAAAAGAAGAGCTACCATTCTTTTAAGAACTTTGAAACAATGATGGAAATGTCAGTAACAAGTGTAGTTATATCAGTTTCCTGACCAGACTTTAAACATCTAATTTGAATGAAGAGAGACAATCATAAAGGTAAATACTAACTAATATCCTTTTCTTCCCAAATATCAGCAATACAAGAGCACAGTACAAGCTTATTAAAACTTCCATACTAATCACCAAGGAATTGCTAAAGAAAAGGAATGTTAAGAAATCTCACATTCCAATTAACTTTTCCACTTAAGTCTAAGCTTTAAACAATTATCTGGAATGGAATAAATGTGCTTAAGAATTCATAAATAGTAACACTGGTTATACTTCAGTCCTCTCTGGACTTTTTTGCTAGATGTTATGAAAAATGCAAAAAGATGGAATTTAAAAAAATACCAAGTCACTGCACAAAAACCACAAAACACTTAACGTCTGTGCTGTTTTGGCATTGGTACTCATCTACAATAGTCACCCTTTATCATTAATATGCAAACTTAAATGTCATAAAAACGAAAGTTGAATATATATAATTACAAACAGCTAAAAAAATTTACTAAGTACCTATCTGAATGTACTTAACACTTCCAAAAGTTTGTGTAATAAAAATAAAACAAGCCAATCTGATCAAATATAAACATAGCTTACATTTTTGAAAAAAGTACAAAAAATATTGTGCTCTAACTGTTAAAAAGGTATGACTGATGTTTCAGATAGAAATCATTTAAATGAAAACTATTACTTTAGGTTGAACCACATAAAATTACTATTTTTGTAGGTCAAATGGGTCAAATATCAATAGTTTCGTATGGCTGGCATGATCTAGTAATAACCAGCCTATATGATGAAGTCTTGTCTGTGTTCTAATTGACAATCCAGTTTGTACTTGGCAAGTTCAAGAAAGTCTACTAGGTTAAGGGGGAAAAAAGCTAGTACATTCACAAAATGTAGTCTGATTATTAATGAAGATATTGAAGAGATTAATGGTGGGGAAGACAAGTAAAGAACAATACCAAATAGCTAACAATGAAGTTGAAGGAGCCCTGGAGATCTTTAAGACTTTCTAAATTTGATTCATTTGAGAGTGACATTGATCCTAGAAGGGATCACTTAGACACTGTGGTGAAATGCTTTTCCAGAAACTCAGCCACTCCTCAGGGGACTTCCCGGTACCTCTCCCACCAGATGGGGGATTAATTTTGTCTACTCAAGAAAATCTAAAGCTTTTAAGCTCAAATGAGAATATTATCCTGACATCTTATCCTAAAGTAGGGGCAATAAGAAACTTCTGGCTGTTAAGGGGTTTCTGGGGGTTCCAGAAATGTAAGATATACTCATGAGAGTCAGTTAATAAACAAAAAGCAAACCTAAACCACAGGCTACTGCCTGTCCTTAAAGAGTTCTATCTATAGAATAGCCTCAAATCTCTGATATCTCCTGGAAGCCAGTTCATAAATCTATCAGCAACCTAATTTTCCCCAAATGTATCATTTTTCTTACAACATTACTTCCATATTACTAAACAGTTAAGGTTCAAACCATTTAGTTTCATTTAAATCCTTGTGAATGAATATACAAGTGGAAAATCAAACTGGATTAGTTGTTCCCATTCCTCCTTGCACAAAGCAGAGTATAAGTCAATACTTTATTAAAATGAAATATTTAATAAAGCATTCCTAAAACTATTTTAAATGTGACCCTTGTACTAGCAATGTTAAAAAGATAAAGTTAGTGTTGTCTTTGTAATGAAAATTTCCCCACACATCTACTTCATTACCTGTCAATAGTAGAATTTTATAAAGTAATAAAACGATGATGTCAGAGAGGGCCTTAGAAATCATCTTGAGATGGAAAGACATGCCAGCTGATTCCCCAGAGTTCGTAGCAGTTTTCCACCCTGTGCTCTTTTAATCTTATACTTAACTTTGTGAGGACAGAGTGAAAAGGATAATGTGGGGCCAATCACCAGAAAAGCTCAAGAGGTTGTTTCCTACTGCTTATTTTGGTGCTTTAACTGAGTCAAAGTAAGTTTTGTCCCCTTTATTGTCCCTCAAAGTCCAATTCTAGTCAAAAACAGCTTCAAAATTTATTGGTTAGAGACATAACTGAAAGAAAATAATGAACATATCATGAAGACTAAAGGCATTGCTAAGATTTCATCAGGCAGGGAAACATTCTGGAGATGCTAATAAAAATGTCAATGTCTGAGTTCACTAAACTAACGTTCTGGTAGTGTACAAAAAAGGGAAAAAATGTTTTTGGAAATATTGAGGAAAAAGTGCCACTGAAAACAGAAGCAAGAAATAAGGGTGATGCAATAATGGGAGTACATGAAAAAAATTAAAAGTAAAAGTTTATGGAAGATACTTTTGTTGGTAAGGAATCAACTTTAGAAATTATAATTTAAAATAATCATTAAGTAGATTTTTAGGCTTACATTATTTTAGGATGTCCCCATTCTCAAGGAGCTCAAAACTTAGGTGAGAAAATAACACTAACATCATAACTAACAAAAGACATACCTAATAAAAGACATGTAAATTGTTAGGAACCATACCAAAAATGGTCTAGAATGCAAGACTAACATGAAAAAAATGCTAAATGAAAGTAGATGTGTGTAAGTTAGCACATTATCTAAATTTGGGGTAATGATCTTTTTATACAAAAATCAATGTGTAAGGTATTGAAACTTCACATTATTATGCACCAATTAGCTCCTCAAGGCACCTCTAGTGAGACCAAGTACTTAGAGAAAGAAGGCTGAGACTGGGGTTCTATAGGTCGACCACCTATAATTTTGGAAAAGTTTGAGATTAATTTTTCTCAGCTATAAATGTGAGGATCCAAATGTGTAAGACACTCTATTTCTTCTAAGATGTTAGGTGTGTAGAAGAACATCATAAACCATTAAGTACCAGACACAAAATATGGTTGTGATGGGAATCGTGGACAACATTATTGTTGGGGTCCATTATCATCATCTTCATCATCGTCATCATCATCCTAGAAGCAGACATTTTATACCATCTTGAATTTTATACCATTAGAAAAATATTGACTCTGCTAATATAGTGAGTGAAATTAATTATACTGTCAGAGGTTTCTATTCCAACAGTTTATTGAGGTATAACTGGCATACAATTAAATGCATATATTTGAAATGTACCAATTTGTTAGGTCTTAGCATATGTATTCACCCGAAGAACTATGACCATAATCAATATAGTTAACATATCTATCTCCTCTAAAAGTTCCTTCGGGTTGCTTTGTAATCAGTTCCTCTCATCCTTTTTCTTCCTCACCCCCTCCACGTAACCAATGATCTGATTTCTTACATTATATGTGAGTTTGCATCTTTTATAACTTTACATAAATGGAATTATACTGTAATACTCTTTCTGTTTGGATTCTGTCACTCAGCATAATTATTTTGAGATTTATCCATGATTTTATAGATATCAATAGTTCATTGCTTTTCACTACTGAATAGTATTCCAGTATGAATATATCACAACTTGTATATCTCTTCACTTAATGATGAATTTTTGGAGTTGTTTTCAGTTTTTAGCTATTACAAAAAATTATTTATGAATATTTGTATACAAGCCTTTATATGGACACAAGCTTTCATTTCAGGAAACTAATGAACTATTATTCCAAGTGATTTACTTACCAGTTTATATTCTCTCAACAGTAGAGTTCTAACTCCTCTACTTTCTAGCCAACATTTAGCAATAATAGTGCAAAAGTCCTGAACGGACAATAGGAAGTAGACTGTTGAACTTTGTTATACTATAAGTGAAGTAGTACAATGTTACAGGTAGGTTGACTGTCATAATTTAAAGATATATACTGTAAACTCTGAAACAAACACTAAAACAACAAATAATAAGATATAAATAACCCAACAAAGTATATCAAATGCAATTATAAAAAATACTCATTGGTCCCCAAGAAAGCAAAAAAGAAAAAAATAAATAAAATAAAGGGCAAAGAACACAGTATTTTACAAAGTATGAAGTGGTTTTCAAGTGGTTTTTATTTGTATTTCCCTAATGATGAATGACACTGAGCATATTTTCATGTGTTTATTTGCTCTTGATACAAATGTTCTGTGTGCACTTGAAAATAATGTGTATTCTGCTTTTATTGCGTGAAGGTTCTAAGAAGCACACCTACAAGTAATATATATATTTATGTATTTATATTTAAAGTATATTTCTTATGAGTATGATATGCTTGGGTCTTGCCTTTTTATTTAATAAGACAATCTCTGCATTTTAGTTGGGACAATTAGATGTTTTATATTTAATGTAGTCATTGGCATATTTAGCTTTATTATCTTGCGATCTGTTTTCTATTTTCCCCATCTGTTTCTTTTCCATTTTTACTGGATTTATCGAATATTTTTGATATTGAATTTTGTTGAATTTGTTGACTTGTTAGTCATAACATTTTGTTTTTCCATTTTAGTGGTTGTTTTAGAGGCTATAGTACACATCTGTAAATTTTCAGTCAACTTACAAATAATATGATATCCCTTAATATACAGTATAAGAAGTTTACAATAAATATACTCCCAGTTCGGTCCTCTAGACCTTTATTGCAATCATTACCACACATTTAAATTATTACTTAGGATATAACTTATAAATAGATGGTTATTATTTTTGCTTGAACATTTAGTGATTTTTAAACAAATCTAAATAATAACATAATGGTCTATTATATTTGCCAATGAAGCTACAATTTTCAGTGTTAATTTTTTTATTCATTTATATTGATCCATATTTTCAACTAGTATCACTTTTCTTATGCCTGAATGACTTTAGCATTTCTTTTAGTGCAGGAATCTTTTCAGTTTTTTTATGTCTTAAAAAACCCTAATTAAAAAAATGAAAACTATTTTGCTGCTTTTGTATTTGAATATTTTCTCTGGGTATAGAATTCTAGCTTGACAGCTTTTCTTTTAATAATTGAAAGATGTTGCACTGCTATGTTATAAATTGCATAATTTCTGACAAGAAGTCTGCTGTCATTACTTTTCTTTCTCTGTATAATGTGTCCTTTTCTCTGGCTTCTTTCAAGATTTTCTCTTCACCAGTTTTGAGCAATTTTCTCTTCACTGATTTTGATTATAATGTTCCTTCATGCAATATTTCCTATGCTTTTTTGTGCTTGGAATTCATTAGGTTTCTTGAGTTTGTAACTTTATAATTTTGATCAAATTTGAAAAAAATAGTCATTATTTCCTGACATAATTTTTCTCTGCTTTTATCTTTCTCCTTTCCTTTAGGGACTCCAGTTAGACATTTACTAGGCTGCTTGAAGTGATTTCACTGTTGCTCCATTTATTTAATTTTTTTCTGCATTTTATTTCATCTTTTTTTTCAAGTATTATACTTTTAAATTCAGTAATCTTTTCTTCTGCAATTCCTGATTTTTTGTCATTCCTATTTGGTG
This sequence comes from Carlito syrichta, assembly GCF_000164805.1. Taxonomy (NCBI): domain Eukaryota; kingdom Metazoa; phylum Chordata; class Mammalia; order Primates; family Tarsiidae; genus Carlito; species Carlito syrichta. Next base: position 40,768 of record NW_007247868.1, on the reverse strand, counting down.
TACCCTTTATTTTATACATTGTGGTTTTCATCTCTAGAAGTTTAATAATTTTAGTCTTTCTTAATAGCTTCTAGGTCTCCACTTACCTTTTTTTATGTAGGGCTTTTAGTACTGACTTTTTTATGTAGGGCTTTTAGTACTGACTTTTCCATGACTTTCTTTGTGTGGTTGTTTTGAACAATTGGCACTAGTGAAAAAAATGAAGTAATGTGGAAAGGACATTTATTATAATAATAGAAGATATTGTTATGAGTCTGGTTTCTTTTATTTTGTTTGTTGGGATGAATTTTTAGCAAAAAATTGGGCCTCCTTGAGCATTAGCATTCTCATTTGTAGAATGATAATATCAACTATTATAATGACACAAGCTCATAAGTTAGTTGTGAAGTGTAACACATTTGACAGGAGTTAAGATACAGTAAATAGCTACACAAATGCCAGTGTTTACAATTATGATGATACTTGCAGTGATTTGGGTTTTGTTTTAGATTTTCCTTCCTAGTCATTAACATTTCTTTAGCAAGTTACTACCTGTCTAAAACTTCTTTTGTTCAGCCTTCAAATACTACCTTGTTATAAACACCCTTTTTTAAAGAATAAAATAACTATTCTGTTGTCAAACACCACCAAGATGGCAGCACCAGGCAAAACTGCACACTTCTCCTCAAACTTCCAAAGAGTGAGGAGTGGCTTTCCCTGGCTAATGCTAGCCTCAGAATCATCCCTACTTCCATTATAATGGAAGCTGTGAAATAAAAGCATTTGCATGTTATAGTTTTCCCAGTGTCTTTAGCACCTAGAAAAGTATCTTACACGTAAATTTATGTTCAGTGAATTATTTATCTAAAGAATGTTGAAGCTGGCACTAAAAAAATAAAAACAAAAGCTTTTTAAAATTGCCCATGAAGCTGGATTTTACATTGCCTGAGTCTGGCTCAGTAGAGATATAAAGACTCCCAGTTTAGCCAGAAACAGTACTAGCTGATCTTTTTTTCCTGCTTTCAAAATAGTTGTTCCATACATGGGGTACATTTAAGAGGTGAGAGAATAAACTGAATGGATATTGATCAGCATTATAGTTTTCAGGTCTTGCAAATGCTGCTAAATCAGATTGGTTGTAGTGCTCTTACTAGACGAATTAGACTCAGGGAAAATTGTTTCAACTCACACATGAGTGACAAGCAGACTACTTGGCCGTCCCTGCTCTTTCCTGCACATGTAAAATATACAGTCAATAGTTTTAAGATGTTCCCATTATTGACAGACCAATAACCCATGATTTGTATGATGTGTTGTATGATTTGTATGATGGGCAGAGATGAATTGGACTAATTGGTAAAAAAAATCCAAAGAGGCTTCTGGAAGCAAACTGAGTGCTAGAGTTGGGAGACACATGGCCTTAGGGCAAAGATTATGTACCATGTGAACGCTAAAGATAAGAGAAGCTATTGAGTAATCAGTCATCAGGCTAGTGCACAGATGAGAGAGGAAAGGAGGGTGGAATAACATCAAAGATTAGAGAGAGAGAAAGTAATGAAGAGACAGAGACAGAGAAAAACAGATACAGGTGAACAAACCCTTACAGAATAGAAGGATAAAAGAGCATAACCATTTCTGCCCATTTGGATTTTTGTTGTTTGACTTTTTCTGGATTCCTACAAGGGCAATCTGTTCTCATATAATAAAATTTGTTCCCTCTGAATCCCTTTCTATGTAGTTAAGTGCGGGGGCTTCTCGTTCTTCTGACCTCAAAGGATTCCTATAGAATAGTCCCATTGTCCTCAAGAATTGCTGTTTGTAATCCAACTGCTCCCTAAAGATTTAGGGGATTTTACTTCTGTTGGCTTTCAGTTTAAAACTAAGGAAACTTCATGGCATCCTGCATCTCTGCCTACAGAATATCACAGAGTTTGTTTACCTCTATCTGTTTTTCTGTCTCTGCCTCCCCATTACTTCCTCTCTCTCTTGACTGAATTAATTCTCTTTGGTGACCCTAAATTCATATTTTATGAAATCCAGTCCTGATGTCTTTGCACAACTCCTTCCTCTCCTTATCATAACACCCTTAGGTTCTGGTATAAAGCTGTGATAAAGTAAATGCTGTTCTATTGCCTTTGCTGTGTGTGAAGGGGTAATGGCTCAATCTCATTTTATAACTGAAAGGCAGCATTGGTTATTATATTTTCTAGGCCTTTTCACAATGTAGATAATGACGAGTAAAAAAAATTCTAAACCCATAAAGTGTGACTAAACTCAATCTTGCTGTAGACAATTATGAAACCAACTTCTATGACAAATGACTTGCTGATGTTGATACCATCACTGTAAGCTAGTTCAGGCAACTGAGGAAATGTTCCCTTCCCACATAGCCCAGGAAAAGACTGTTAGTAATCTAGGCCATAAATCAAATCCTTAATTATGTTCAGGCTGTCATTTTAAAATATTAGTCTGCTGTGCTATGAAGATATTTTTATTTAATTGTGGTATTAAATAAGATATTGCTTATGGAGCTTAGTTTATGCTTAATTCATACTTATCTCTGACTGAGTAGCACATGGCATGATGGAGAGCCATGGGCCTGAGGCACTCTGTGAGTAATACTACTGCATCTGGGTAGCTGGGAATTGAACGTGGCTGACATAAGCTTCAAAAGGACTTAGGCAATCATGCCTCTAAACAATAGCATTATGAGTTTATGGTGCTTTAGTGTTATGCTTCCCTTCAAGGTGGAGAATAATTTTAGCAGATTCCCCATTGTGAAACAGGTTCAAAGAAGTGAAGGGTTTTCCTAGACCAGAACTCTTCTGGAGAGCTCAAGTTTATAATCCTGTAGGCCAGATAGCTTTTTGGTTTAACACGGAATCACTCTTTAAATCAATACTTTTCATGGCACCTTAATGCAATGCTATTCATATAAAAATGTAGTTGAAGTTTAATTGATACCCCATGAAGCAAGTGTAGCTGGCTGTCCAGTCAATTGCATAAGTACAATGTCTAAAGACCATTCCCATGCCTATTTGATACTACGATAAATGAAGAAACATTTATACTCCTACCCAGGTATTGTGTTGACTAGACTTCCTTTTATTAACATAATTCTTTACTCCAATGGATAATATCAACTAAAAATGAATACCCCTACTATCATCTCCATGACCTACCTAGCCTCTAGCAGAAAGTCGGCACAAAAATTAGTTTTTATTTCAGGAGTCAGCAAAAAATGAGGCACCAAATCAACTACAGAGTCCTCAGAAAACAAAGCATCAACATATACATATAATATGTCTCTGAAATTTCTTATTCAAATGGACAGACCATATTGTCATTTTTTTCTCTATAATGCACTGGGAGAGACTTGCTCTTCTTTCTCCTGAGGGAATGGTTTATAATAAGCATAAAGCATTTCATTAAACTGTAGCATATGAAAGTAAAATCAAATGTCATAATTAATTGTGAAATGGTCGACTATGCAACTTATGATCAAAGAGCAACGATAATAAGCACCTTAGATTTATATAATACTTAATAATTTCAAAGCACTTTCATATGTGTTATCTTCATGAATCTTCACATGATATTTTAGAAATTAAACATTTGTTTCCAACCCTCCCAACCCAGATTTCTGCAAGGGCTTAATTGGTCATGCCCCTGTTCTTTCCAAAGTGCCACATTCTAGAGTGATACAACATTCATAGTATTTTGAAGATTAAGAATTCAAACTCCTTGTTTTAACCTATAGTAAGAGAATTAAAATTAAAATTGAAATTATATAGCATTATATTTTTTGGATGGCATCAAAGTACCACTAATGGGGGAACAATTAAGCTTTCAAACCAAATTGCAGAGTTGAAAAGTTATTTCAACTCTACATTTTTATTTTACCAGCTTTGTGATTACTTGTCTTGTTAGGTCAATGGCATCTTTTCAAGTCGACTTTGAATGTAGGAAAAATGACACTTCTTAATTTCTACTTGTAACTTATTTGTAGCTTTACAACAGGGGGCTGGTTTGTAGTGCCAACTCTACTACAATTTATCAAAGCTTCAATTTTCTCAGCAATAAAATGAGAAAGCTGGACAAAACAATCTCTCAGATTCTTTCCCCAGTCTCAGTTATCTGATTTTTATTTAAGTAGTACTTTCTTTTTCTTTTTACAGTATTCTGTTTGCTGGTTTATCTCTTGGCCTCACTATTCAAGTTGGAACTTTTTGACATGAGCATAATATTGTCATATTTGTTGCAAACTCCTGAAGCTTAGCACAAAAGATATAATCATGGTATTAATGCTAATAATGATAATACAACTATAGTTTTAATACTTAACAAGTGCCATGAGATTTATGTAGACATTCTCAACAAATATGACAGTTCTGTGAGGTATGTATTATTATCCCAATTTTTCAGATCAGAAAATCTCAAGCTCAGAAGTTAAAGCCACACTATTAATAAAACATCCTATTTTCAGAATGTCAGGACGCATTTTTACACCCCAGTTCACAGGGCATAACTGTCAGAGTAGGGGGAGGCATGGATGAATTCATCTGTGACGTGTATGTATTTTTCAAAATCTGCACATAAATTCACGATGAATTCATTTCTTTCTGCAAAAGAGATGTTTTTAGAAAGAAAATATAACTTTGCAGTTCTCATGCTATTTTTATGATAAAATGAAAACTTGCACAGGTAGCTTAAAGATAGTATGTCTGGAACCAGTGATATAGAACCTCTCTAATGAGAATGAAATCTTGGAATCCAGGAAACTAGTGACAGAAGAAATTAATGTTAAAAACCAATTTGGCATTTTGTATATCCTAGAAGGAGACAAATAGAAAATAATTACAAATGTAACTTCACTTAAAGCTTATAAATATTTAGTCAGTAAGGTGGAAAATATTGTGGAAAATTATATACTTATATATAGTTCATGCATGGCGGGGTTCAGTGACTTTAAACTTGAATTTCTTCTTCTTTGAAAATAATGTACAAAAAAATACTTATATTGTTATTGCCTGTACAGATGGTGTCTCCTATCAAAAGGAAAACAGAGCCATACAGCATAGAAAATTGTATAAACACTGCCAATAAGAATACAAATATTTCATATTTAAATGGTGCACCCCAGTGTACACTTCTGGGTACTTGCCCCGTGAACCATGATGCTTTCTAGCCAGGTTGGTGAAAACAAACACTATTCCTGGGCACTGTCACATTTAGTCCTTTTGGGTGGTCTTGGGTAGTATTCTCACATGAATGGACTTATTATTACTCAGCTGATTTCTCAAAAAAAGACCCTTTGCAGGATGAAAATACTACAATAAATGTTTCCACTTTATTTCACAGATTGCAACTGGCAACCTATGGATCAAATCTCTCTAGAAGTTGTGTTTTCTCTGACATACCCTGTGTTGGCTCTCATACTGTTTTTTGGTTTTTTTTTTTTGCTTATGAATCAAATTCAGGTTTCCAGACTTTCTATTACAGTCAAGAAGAAGTAACAGAGATCAGAGATATCCTCCCACAGAAAAATCAAGAAGTGAACAAAATATATCAAACAATGGCTTTCAATGTAATGAAGATTGGGCAATGAAGAACAGTTATCTCTCAGAGGCAAAAAAAAAAAAAAAAAAGGGGAGCTCTATGAATACTTCTATTACTGCCTTGAGAGAGTTTTCTGACCATTATGCAAATAAAGAGAATCCAAGAAGAGTCCATTATACTGTGTAAGTCGAAAGAGTTGAAAATCTGGGAAGACCAAGGCAGTGAAAGGCCAAAGAGCATAATATCAAAAAGAAGAGAGCTGAAAAACAAACAATCTGCAGAGGGTTCTCCTTGAGAAATCAGTTGAGTAATGATAAGTACATGCATATGATAAAACTACCCAAGGCTGGACTAAGTGTCCTCCAAAGGTTTAGATATAATATGCCCAGTATTCACCCTGGTCCAGAAATCAAGCTAATTTCCCATTGGCAGACTAGAAACCCTCATAATTCATGACTCAACTGGAAGAGGACACTGAAGAGTCTTGCTTCCTATGTAGTATAAAAAATACATATGTTGTTATTGCTTATACAGATGGTGCCTCCTATCAAAAGGAAAACAGAGACACACAGCATAGAAAATTATATTAAAACTGTCAATAAGAATATAGATATTTTATATTTAAATGGTCCATTCCAGTGTATACACAGGAGAGTAGTCTAAGATTGAGCACTATTCAATTCCTACTTAACACATTTAAAAAGCAAGATCCAACAAACAAATGTTTCCATGTAACTTAAATTTGTCTATAACAGAGCTCAAGAATATTCATAGAATACTAAAATACCCAGCAACCAACAAAGTAATATTTGCAATGCCTGGAATTAAATCTAAAAGTACCAGGCATTTAAAGTAGCAGAAAAATATGATGCATAATGAAGAAAACAAAACAAAACTATGAATCAAAGCTGACCAAGATTGGACATAAGTGTTAGAATTGGGAGGCAAGAACATCAAAATAGTTATTGTAAGTATTGCATATGTTCAAACATTTAAGTAGAGATGCAAAGACCCAGTCTGAATTTCTTAAGATGAAAAATAAAATATATAAAAAATACAATAGTTTGGATTTATGGCAGATTAGACGGTAAGAAGGAAAGGTTAGTAAATTTAAATATATAGAAATAGAAATAATCCAAAGAGAAACAGAAAAAAAAAGAAGAAAAAATAAATTTAAAAAAAATGGCAGGTGAAATGGCTCATGCCTGTAATCCCAGCACTTAGGGAGGCCAAGGTGAGAGGATTGCTTGAACCCAGGGATTCGAGACAGCCTGGGCAACTTGAAGAGTCCTCGTATCTACAATAAATCAAAAAATTAACCAGGCATGGTGGTGTGTGCCTGTAGTCCCAACTACTTGGAAGGCTGAGGTAGGATTGCCTGAGTTCAACAGGTCAAAGCTGCAGTAGCTGTGACTGTGCCACTGCACTCCAGCCTGGGCAACAAAGTGAGACTCTGACTCAAAAAACAAAACAAAACAAAAATCCAGCATTAGTCAGTTGTGGACCAACTTCTAGAGACCTAATATATGTACAAGTAGTGTCTACAAAAAAGGGGTAGAAGTAATATTTAAGTTAATAAGGCCAAAATGTTTCTTAATTTTAAAGAAAACTGAAGGCCCCAAGTACCTTAACAAACTATAAGCATTAGAAACAAGAAAAAGATTACACTGTGCCAAATCATAGTCAAATTGTATAAATGAGTAGAAAAGACATTTTAAAAACAGTTGGGGGAATAGGGAAGATATACACATAGAAACATAACTGAGGACAACTGCAGATCTCTCATAGAAAACAGTGCAAACACAAAGATGATGGAGCGATATCTTTAAAGTAAATTTTTTAAAAATGACAATCAGAATCATATGATCATCTTAACAGATATAGAAAAAGATTGTGACATGCTCCAACATCCATTTCTAATGAAAACTCTCAGCACACTGGGAATAGAAGATGGGTTTTGTAACTGAATAAATGACATCTATAATTAGGCTACAATGAATATCATAGTCAATCAAGAAAGGAAATTTTTCACTTGTTTGGAAACAAGGCTAAGATGTCTGCTCTTAATTACTCCCATTCGACATCATACTGGAAATCTTTGCCAGTACTATAAAGCAGGCAAAATTCAATCAAGAGTTTTTTTGTTTTGCAAAGATTTATGAACTGATTCTTAAATTAATATGAAATAATCAATAGATCTTAAAATAGCCAAAATAACTCTGAAAAAGAAAGTTGGAAGATTAATTCTACCTTATTTTAAAACATACTTTAAAGATTGAGTAATCAAGATTGTATGGTGTGGGAATACAGATAAATTGATCAATAGAACAGCATGAAGAGTCCAGAAATATAGCCAAACATATTTGAAGAGCTGAATTCTATCAAAGGTGCAAAAGCAATTTAGTAAAGAAAGGATAGGGCTTTCAAAAAATGGTACACAAGCAACAGTATATCCATAAGCAAAAATAAAAACAAACAAAAAAATGAACTTGGGTCTGTAACTTACACTAAAATAAAAAAAGTTACCTCAAAATGTATCATAGACCTAAATGTAAAACTTGAAACCATAAAATTACACAAATATAAAATACATGAACAATATCAAGTGGGCAAAATTTTTACACATACACCTAACAAAAGAAGATACCTGGATAATAATAACATTCAAAATTATTAGTCCTTAAAGAAATACAAAATATAACCACTTTAAGATACCAACTACACATACATTAGAAAGGCTAAAATTTAAGACTGGCCTCATTTAGAACAGAAGCTCCTCAACTTATGAAAGTGTTACATCCCATGATAAACCCATGATAAGTCAAAATACTGTAAGCTGTAAATGCACTTAACACTGGCAACACAGCAGATGGACCCTGGCTTACGATGGTTCAACTTTTGATTTGTTGACTTTATGATGGTACAAAAGTGTTGAGGCATTCAATAGAGTCCATAACCCAAGTATAAGTCCCAAGTAACTTCTTAGCTTACAATAGAGTTACATCCTAATGAACTGATATTCAAGTAAAACAATCATTAAGTCAAACCATCGTAAATCAGGGATTATTTATATTGGAAGAATGTGTTTGTCCTGGAACTCCCATACACTTGTGGTAGAAATAAAAAAATGGTATAACCATTTGGAAAAAGCATCTCAAATATCAATTATATTCCTAATATATGATCCAGCTATTCCTATTCTATGTATTTATTCAAGACAAATAAAAATATATGTCCATGGCCGGCCGCAGTGACTCAGACCTGTAATCCCAGCACTTTGGGAGACCGAGGTTAGAGGATTGCCTGAACTCAGGGGATCGAATCCAGCCTGGGCAACTTGGTGAGACCTCATCTCTACAATAAATCAAAAAACTAAGCCAGGTGTGACAGCACACACCTGTATTTCCAGCTACTTGGAAGGCTGAGGCAGAAGGATTGCCTGAGTCTAGCAGATCGAGACTGTGGTGAGCGTGTCACTGCATTCCAACCTGGGTGACAGAGTGAGACTCCAACTCAAAAAAAAAAATGTCCATACGAATATTTATACACAAATTTTAGTTCTAGTATGAGTCACCTGTTTAATATACAGGTCACTTTGTTTTTAATAATCCCAAACTGGAAACAAACCAAAATAGCCATCAAAAGGTGAATGATAAAACTAACTGTGATATGCCCTACAACTTGGACAGATCTCAAAATAATTATGCCGAGTGAATGGAACCACACAAAAGAAAGTAACATACCATATTTTCTATTTCTATAAAATTCTTGAATATGCACAATGAAACATATTCTATGGTATCAGAAAGCACACCAACGATTGCCTTGGCACAAGGGAAATGAGGAGGGATGACTTTCATTGGGGCATAAAGAATCTTTTGAGGGATTGATGGACATTTTAATTATCTTGTCTATAGTAATGATTTCACAGAGGAATACATATGTCAAAACTTAACAAATTGCACACTTTGAATATGTAGATTTATATCAATTATACCTCAATAAAGTTGTTTTAAATCTTCAAATTTCCAGCTTCTCCAGAAAAACTGGAAGCTCTAGTTATATTGTGTCTGCTTGATTGCATGGCAGTGGAAGCCATTTATTTTCCTAGAGCCACTTGCTCTCCAGTCTACCATGGTCTCTATCCCTCCCCCTTTGTTGCCTTTATTCTGTTTTATTCATTTACTTGATCCCAACAGAAATTTAGATTTGTAACTAACAATTGTTTTTTGTCTTCTGTTAACAAAGGGATATAGATCTCTCTGATCAACCTTAAGGGAGAAACCATCCAAGTCCCTTAACTTATTCTCTATTTCCTGTGGTATTTGGTCCCAACTGATTTTCCAAACCTATTTCTTAACATTTCCTTCATCAGCCCATATACACAAGAAACTATTTCTTCCACACTATTGCCCACATCCCCAAATAAGCTGCATGTTCTGGATTTGCTTATTTAGTATGTTAATGAGATTCATGTTTAAACCATTTGCAAAGAGAGGACTTAAGAATAAGAAGAATAAGAACTGCCTTTAACTCACTTAAAGCTTTTCATTTCTACCAAATGGTAATTGGAAGTCATTTTTTGTCTCTCTAAGGTGTGGTAGAAAGAAAAGAACCCTTGAGAGAGAAATGATTTCTTGCTGTTCAGTGCAAAATGTAAGAGGTTTAAAAATAAATGTTCTCATGGAAAATGAGAGGTTGTAAAAGTTAACATCAACCATCTCATCAACACAGACTAGTGTAGATGTGGTTCTCCCCCAAGTGATGGGCCGGGTGATACTCAAAGCCTCTATTGTCTTTACTTATAAATCTCCAGATATCAATATATTGTTGATTGAAGCCTACAAATTCCTAGCTCTGCTGGATCATCCCAAGTTAGAGATCATGTTGTGAATTTGCCTCCTGCAGTCACCCCAATAATGCCACCTTTTTTTGGTTTGAAATGTTTTTCTTATTTAATTGCTTCCAAAGATGAAGAATAAATAATAAATATTATGAGAGTAGTAAGTGAATTTATAGTGTTAGTTTCTCTCCTTTTATAATTTTTGCAAAAAGAGATTATTAAAATATGAGATAATTATTGCTTACGTACTTTGCATGCCTGTCTTAAGTATTTTAATCTTTGTAATAGTTTAATATCATATACTCACAAATAAAACTTTTCATCCCATACTGGATTCAAGTTTCCAAAAATGGTTTTAGTCCTTCTTTTGTTCTTTCCAACTTGAACTGTAACATATGGATCACTAGACCCTGTTTTGTCTTTTGCCTGTAAGCCTTGTGCAGAAACCACTGAAATAAACCAAAATAAACATTATAAGATAAAGATTTCCCCAGAAACAACAACAAAAAATAATAATAATAAAGGAAATTTTTTCTAGCACTTGTTTCCCTGAGTTTGCAGATATATCTCCACTGCCTTTATTCTCATGACCAACAGGACTTAAAAAAAATAGTTTAATAGTTTAATAAAAGAATAGGCAGGGTGTGGTAGCTCATGCCTATAACCTCAGCAATTTGGGAGGCCAAGGCAGGAAGAAAGCTTGAAGCCAAGAGTTTGAGACAAGACTGGACAACATAGTGAGACTTCATCTCTACAAAAAATAAAAAAATAAAAAATTAGCAGGGCGTGGTGGCATGTGCCTGTCATTGCAGCTACTCAGGAGTTTGAAATGGGAAAATTGCTTGAGCCCAGGAATTCTAGACTGTGGTAAGTTATAATCATACTACTGTACTCTAGTCTAGGTGAAAGAGTGAGACTTTGTCTCTAAAAATAAAAAATAAGTAATACGGTAATAAAATAAATACAATGAATGTTAAAATATTTAATATTTGCTTTTGCCTCTAGTGAACAGTAGTTATATATATACACATGCATATGAATATTAGCAATATATGCATATACACATTACTGTATACATGTATAGAGAAATGAGGAAGGTACACAGATAATATATAAATACCCAACATCATTCAAAGGTCTGTGATTCTAACTGATTTGTTTACTCTATGAGTTTGCTGTCAATATTGATCAACTCTATCCAGTAGAAAAGTATCTTTTTTTAACTTGTAAATATAAAATGAACAGATTAAGAGGCTTGGAAAATGTTAGCATGATGCATAGTCACATGCTGTTAATATTACAAATGACTTCAGAAGTTCAAATAACTAGACATCACTGAACACAAATAGCCTTGACTCAAGGATCAAGTGGATGAAGACTATTGAACCAGGAGTAAATAAAATGATACCTGTTTTCTCATTTAAAAAAAATTGTTAAAGACATTATTAGCTACTCTTCTAATATCAGTGACAGGCAGCAAAAAAGCTAATCTCCTTTTAACTGTGGGGTATTGGTGAACATACTGAAAACAGAAATCTTTTTTCTATGAAAGAACTTTTGATTACAGCAGGACATAGACTAAAATTACTTCATCTATCTAGTACATATGTTAGAAATTTGAAGTACCAGCTAAATTTGTCAATATTGTGATTGAAAAAGATTCTATTTATTTTACCTATAATTATTATCAGTAGTGATTTCTAAAATACAAAAAATCTCAGTGTGGAATAAAAAAATCTTAAGGACTTATTTTTACCTGTGATGGTTATTTTTGCTGACCACTTGGATGTCCCATCTAGTACACTCTGTTTGGCTGCCTTTGTATATTGCACAAAATCTTCTTTAGAAATCTGAAACATTTCCTGAATGACTTCAAATACTTCTGGCCTGTTTTTCTCCCTGATCTTCATTCTTTCTTTCATGGCAGTAATAATGGTCTGAGTCTTGTCTTCAGCACCATGTTTAGAACTCTTTTCTGCTGCTCCTGTAATGGAAAAATCAATGGTGATGTGAATGTACATGCAGTTCCTTTCTGATGGGGGAAATAGGAGAATGAATGGATGCTTTCTTTCTGTGGAGTTAGGGTGACTTTGGGGAAAATTAGCAAAGAGTGCTAAGATTCAGAACAACTAATATTCTTTTGTGTTATTGGCAAGTAAATTGACTTCCATGATTTCCAGTTTTCTCACTTATCAGGAATTGTGTAAAAATTTGGCTTGAATTTTTTTAAGTTCAAAATGAATATAAAGAATGCACACAATCACCTATGTTGTGTACTCAATGGATACCCAAAACAAAATTGAGAAGCAGATTGAATATAAAATGGCAAATGTCACTTAGAAATCAATACATAATTCAAACACTTGTGTTTATTGAATATTTGTTAATGAAAGTTATCATACTTGAATATTTTAACTTTTCCTATAAAATAAATATCACTGTTATTTACTAAAGATTAAAATATAGGGTAGATTTTACTTGGAGTGAAAGTGATTCAGTTGTTTAAAAAAGATTTGGAATCCAATAGGCTAAATGACCTATAAAGTAACTGACAGACCACCAATTGAACTCTCTTTCTTTTATATATACATAGCTTTTTAAAAGACTGCTTTTCATTTTCCACTCAAAATCTTTTTGATTTCTAAGACATTGCTTTTTGTGAGTGGTCTCAACTTTCTGGGCATTTTATTTTGTAACACAAATCCCTCTGTCAGTGAAGGATTTCCAAAATTACATTCTTGGGTCCCTCACCTTTAGCTACTTGGCCAGATATTCTCATTGTTCTGTATAGCCTTCTGGGTTGCTCAGTATTGCAAAGTTAATTGTGGATTATGACTACAATTTTCACAAGTCCTTAGTGATGAAGTGAGAAAGCAAAAGCATATGGACTAGTGTCTGCAAGCACTGCCACTGCCAAGTCATACATTTTGTAACACAGAAGGAACTGAGATATAGTGAAAAGAATTATGACTTGTGTCCATAGCTAGTAATTACTCCAATTTTCATCTATAATACTGTAAGTATTGCCTAACTTGTATTGTAACTTTTTCTGAAATATTATATTTCTGAAATAAGCATACCAATGTCTCATAAAATGTTTGGAGATTAAATGAGATAATTTATCTGCACAATTTCTACCACAAAGGATAACCTCAATGTTGTCCTTTGAATCTAATTCTGTGAATGTTGACTCCAATTTAAGTATGAAAGTTAATACAAAGGAGGAAAGATTAACTGTTAATTTTCCTTATGATACATTTATACACAATTTGACAGCAGTAATTTAGTATAAATAACCATTTATTGGAAAGGATAACATTGGTTTCTCAAAATAAAAAAAAAATTATATTCACAGGATGAGAATAGAGGAAAGCCAAAAGAGATGAATTTTCAATGGTAGAAAGAGAGGATCGCCTGTTGTTATCTTTTTTTTTTTTCACTCTTTGAGTTTTAAGCCACATTTAAAAACAGAAATACAAAAAATGAATTAATTCCACTTAAAGCAATTTAAAAGGACAGTGTAAATTCCCTACTCATTTGTTAAAACATCACCTAAAACAGTTACTCATGTGTAAATTGTGTACCCTTAAGCAATTAAGCATGTTTGTAATCAAAAATGCCTTACCTACACAGTGCAAATTTCTTACACAATACAATTAGCATAGGCTGGACTATATAGTTACAACTACCCAGTAGTCATATTTTATTTCAAGTATTTAATATTCATTACATGGAAAGGACAGTGGTGGCTAGAGGGTGTAACCTGAAAGATTTAAAGTGCCTCAAAAGAAGTGTCATGAAAGTATTGACTCTTCCCCAAGTTTCTAAACAGTTATTATTATTGTTACTAGGGAACAACACTCTAGGGAAACGTGCTAAAAGTCCTGTAGATTTAGATTTAGATTTTTAGATTACTTTAGATTTTTTTAAATTTAGAGAGAGCCCAGCTAACCACCAGCGACAGAATAAATGCTAATTCAATAATAGCTACCAAATTCAAAGCTAGATTGTCAAGACATTTTTTATCCAAAGGAATCAAATTTCTGTTCTTTACAACTACCTCTTGAATTCTTTTAAAATAATTATTAGAAAAGCTTGAAAAGTAGCTTTGAACTTTCACCTATGCTCTTGATGTTAGAATAGAATATCTATTCTTAATATGTACAGAAAAGAGACAAACTCATAAAGTGGAAATGGCCAATTTGGGAAGAGCTGGTTAACAGAGACTTTATGTTTAAGCATTTTGTCTTTTATTTTCTAGAAAGAAAAAAAAAATATGTAGCTTCCAAAAAATTCCACCTTTACATTTTTAATCTGAAGAAAGAAATATTCAATTCAAATTGTTTAACTCAGAGATAAAAAGACAAATTCATAATTAATGGTTGCACTGATCTGCAAGTACTGTCCATTGTCCTATTGTTTACCAAACCTACACATCTCATCTTATTTTTCTAATGAAACTATTTCTTAAATAGTTGAAATTTGTCATGAATTTCTAGCCCTTTGGGTTTATTATTATTTCTTCAGCCTTATTCTGTACATCTCAAAGTCATCAGGAACAACTTGAAATTTGCATTTATATGACTTTGCCTTCAAAGTATGTGGTAGAAAGTGTACTAACTTGAAATACAGTAGTATGCTACTCAGAGATCAACAATAACTGCGATTAAAGGAGATAATGTACAGTAAAAGCACTTTGTGAAGCATAATACATTATCCAAATGGAATGTATCACTGTTACTTTTAAAAACACTTAATTGACAGAGCAGACAATATAATTATGGACAATAAAACTATAAAAAAATTCAACCCTAGACAGAGGCAAACTTATTCCAAACAGGGCAACTGGGTTCCCTTCTACATAATTTAATGAATTAATCAATAAAACAGAATTCGTTTTTCGTTTAATACTCAAAACATGTAAATTTCACATAAAATTCACAATATTACATCTTTATACAGCAATTTACAATTTTGGTGTTTTTTTCCAAAGAATTATCTATCTATATAAAAAATCTTCAATATTCTTCCTTGTTCTCAGTCTCTTCCTTTTCTTATTTTCTCATAACTGTTCCAAAACATTTCTACTTTCAAGTCACCTACCTCACCCTTATTAACCTCCATTTTCAGCACACAATCTTATCTCCTCTTTAACAGCAAATGGAGGTCTGAAAACTGAACAGTCACATTTTTTTCTCCTACTCTAAAGAAGAAAACAAACAAAAAAAGAAAAAGCAAACAAATAAACCCAGATCTGACTTGTAACATTAGCAGATTTGTGTGCTGTAAATATTTGCTTTTTATTTTATTTTCGAGTTGTGGGGTACAAGTGAGGATTTACTACATAAGTAAATTGCATGCAGCTAAAGTTTGGGTTTGATGTAAATCTTTCTAACAACTGATTTCAAGCAACTGCCTCACTAAATTCTTGAATATTTAACAATCACCTGTGACATAGCTACCTGCATATATGTCTATTCCTCATACTAGCTCTTAAGGCCAACCTCAATTAAATGTGTATTTCAAGTGTCTAGCACACTGTTTGGAAAATAGCATATAACTGATAATTGGAGAAGACAAAATATTTCTTGGGGACTCAAGATAAAATGAATGCCATAACTGAGTATTTAATTTGGCTCTGTGTTTAATGTAATATGTTATTAACTTCTTGCCAACTCCTACCCTAAGACCACAAAGAAACAAGAATAAATTCAATGTAAAATGATAAACATCCTGTGGAATATATTTATGTTGAGACAAAATACACCTGGCCCTTAGTTTCAGATCTGGAATTCTCAGAAAACAAAGGCTGAATGCCCATTATTAGAAAACAGAATTTGGTTGACCTGTATATACACCAAGTGCATTTCATAGTCAGCATAAAACAAGGACATAGCTCCAATTAAAAATTGAAGAAATATATCAAGAATATCACTTTTTAAATAATGTAATTGTGCATAGCAGTTAATGATATTTTGAGTATAGAAGATGACAATCTTGAGTGTGATTACTGAACTGTCACTTACTCTTATGGTCTGAATGTTTGTGGTCTCCTAAAATTCATATATTGGAGCCTGATCTCCAGTGTGATAGTATTAAGAGGTGGGAATTAAGAGTTAGGTCATGAGGGCACAGCCTTCAAGAATAGGATGAGTGCCTTTAAAAATTAGGCCTAAGAAAGCTCATTCTCTCCTTCTACCACATGAAAACATAACAATAAGTCAAGAGTCTGCAATCCTGAAGAGAAACCTCTCCAGATCTCAACCATACTTAAATTCTGATCTTGGTCTTCCCACCTTCCGACCTATGAGAAAAAATTAATATTCTTTAAAAGTCACCCAATTTATGGTATTTGTTATGCAACCCAAATGACTAAAGCACTAACCATTTGGTCTTGGGCTAGTTACTTTCTCTCTCTAAGCCTTAGTTTCCTCATCTGAAAAACAAAAGGGACTAGTAGCAGTGTTTCCCTTAGCAAGGTTGTATGATGATTAAATGAGATAATGCATATAACTATTAATAATAGTAATTGAATAAGTACAGTATTTTCAGAAAGACAAAAAAGTGAAGATACTGGCATTTATTAAATAATTTTACAGTACTACAAACCTTTCTGGCTTTGAGCTTTATAAAATCATTTGACCTGTGAAACGGCTCCTTTAAACACTCACTTATGGACAATGTCAAGTCCAGTGTCTCACGCAAACCCAGTGTCTGCTCCATATCTATTTGCTAGTTGGGGGCCAATAAAGTACAAAGATATAGGAAATCAGAGTTCAAAGACATTGGAGAAAGCACTTCATTTTATAACATTGATAAAGCCTTACCTGCATTTGAAGTTGATGAACCCAGAGAAGGTAGGTGGTTATCATACATGGAAAGCATGCAGAAGGTCTGATACTGAGGCATCTGAATATTCTCTCTCTCTCTCTCCCCCCCCCCCCCCCCCCAGAGTCTCTATCATGAGAAACAGGACCATCTTGCTTTTTTTTTTCGGTAAAATTGTGTAGGTGAGCCTGCTTTTTGATATCTCTGGGATTTTATTTCCCCCCATTAAATCATGTAGGTGGGCATATTGTTGGCATTTTCTACCTCTTTTCTTTAGTTTCTTTGTATCCAAGATAATCTCAACCCTTCCCTTTTAATATGCTTGCAATCTTTCCAATGAACAGACTTGGAACACTCCCAGTCTTCAAATAAGCAGCCTCCCTTTTCTTATAAATCAAAGCGACACACTCCACCTTTCTTGCAAACAACAAAGGACTGACATTAAGAGAATGGTGACTGGAGGAGCACAAATCTAACGCAGCATCATCTCTCACTCCTGTAGGTGAGATCCAGTTGGTGACTCTGTCTCCGTGGGCAGGTAGCCTCCTTCCAAGGGGCCACGACCTTCCACAAAGTGGCTTCATTGTCAGGGAGCCTGGCACCAACACCAAACAAAAACTACCAAACCTTTCCTGCCCTCTCTGCCTTTAACTTCCCCACCATATTCAGTCATATCCTTACCGGTAAATGCAAACTTTTAGAACGAGTTTGAAAACATCTGCATTTTCAAAAACACAAAATCAGGCTACTACATCTCATTAGCATTTTCTAGAAATTTCTCAGTCATCATAGAGTCAAAAACTATCTATATGGTTTAGGGGAACAAATTAATTATAATAAAAATGTGCTCAGGTTTGAAAATATTTTTACTAAGCAAGGAAAAAAAAAAGAAAGTAAGGGAGAGATGTAGAAGGAGGATATTTTTGTTCTTATCATGTTTAGTTACATAGATTTTTCAAAAAATAAACAAGAAAGAAAATAAAACACAAAATATTTAAAAACAAGATTTCTTTCTATTTCCATTTTTTTCATAAATGGCCTCTGACATCTGAGAACTTGGCGGACACAACTAATTCACAGCATTGAAGCTGGCCTGGTGTTCATACCGTTGGACATAATCTTGAAGTATACCAACCTCAAACATGGTCACTCTGTGACAGTTTTAAAGACAATTAAGGCCACCTCATTATTTTGTCTAAGTACACACAAAAACAAAGTCTGTGCAAAGTACAAGATATCAAACATTTCCTCTCCTGATTATTAAGAGTGACTGTTGTTTCTTTGTAAAGTACACTAGTTCCCTTTTATCCCCAGGGGACTTGTTCCAAGACCTTCAGTGGATTCCTGAAACCACAGCAGTACGAAACTCTCTATAAAATAAATAAGGTTTGTTTTCAATCTAATTACTGAGGTGGCTATAAATGACTAAGGGGTGGGTATCAGACACAGTGTGGATTAACTGGACAAAGAGAGGATTCATGTCCTGAGCAGAATAGACGGCACGTGACTTCATCACACTTCTAAGAATGATGTAACTTAAAGCTTAGGAATTATTTATTTCAGGGATTTTCCATCTAGTATTTCCTCATTGACTAAGATAACTGAAACCATAGAAAGTGAAACTGTGGGTAAGTGGGGACTACTGTAAAGCTATGGTTTCAGACTCATCTGCCTTCTTTCTAGATGAAAAATTTTGAAAGCACAAAATCGTAGAATTGTCCTCACTTCCAAATAACATCCTATTCAGAGTAATCCCATTTTCTAGTACCATCTTGCTGAAATGCCCTATGGTTCACGCTGCTGTGTGTTCTCCTTTGTAGTAATGGGTAATAAAACAAATTTTTTAAACTGCAAGGATGTTCCTGGTGATGTTTAGCTAGAGGTCATTGCCAAGTATTATTAACTCTTTTCACATATGAGGCAAAGAATGAAGCTTTAAAAAATTATAGTAGCAACAGGATTGGAAGTCAAGCCTTTTTTAAGCAGCTCAAAACTATGAAAAATACATCAATATCGATCCCATATGTTATATAGCATACTTCTATGGCATTATGTAAGGCATACTCATCCTCTTGGTTCTGTTCAGCAGCTGACCCCAACACCTGCAAATTCTTCATTATTAGTCTATTCTTTTGAGTTAAGGAACTGGCTAGTATATTAAGGTAACTTAACTGTTGAATACATTTACCCAAATTAATTTGTCAGATTACTTCCCCTTTAGTGTTTTGTTGAAAAACCAATACAATAAGATGCTGAAATTGAGGGTATATTGATGGGTTGGCGATAGATGGCAGGCCTTGAGGAGTCATCAGGGTGGGATACTAAAGTCTAGGCAGTGTAGAGTGTTTACAAGTCAGGGATATCATATGAGAAGGTGGGAAAGCACTGAAAATAAAGTTAAACAACTTTCCATTTTTTCCCCCTAGGACTGACTTTGCATATTTCTTTATGAGTTAGGAAAGAATACTAGGCTGAGAGTTCAGAAACTTGGGTTCTAAACCTGCCCATGCTATTCATGTGATTTTTTTTTTCTCTTCTTTTCTTTTCTTTTTTTTTTTTTTTTTAAGTAGGAGTCTCTGTCACCCAGGTTGGAGTGCAGTGGTATGCTCATGGTCACTGCAGCCTCGGCCAGCTGGGCTCAGGTGTTTCTTCCACTTCAGCCTTCCAACTAACTGGAACTACAGGTGTGCACCACCACGCCTGGCTAATTGATTTATTATAGAGAGGAGATCTCGCCCAAGTTGCCCAGTCTGGTCTTGAACCTCTGGACTCAAGCAATCCTTTTGCCTCTGCCTCTCAAAGTGTGGGGATTACAGGTGTGAGCCACCACAGCCAGCACTTGCTTATTTTTAATTAGACACTAAGTCTTCTGAATTTAGTAAAAGCAGCAGATTGAGCTCTCCAATCCACTAATCTTGAAACTCCTCTAAAAATGTATGCTTATATGGAAAGATGATATTTAAACCATTATTGGCTATTTCAAATAGTAGTTCTTGTCTCTTCATCCACTGTTTAGCCAACAGTTACTAAGCAGATCCTGTGCTAAATTCTGAAGACTGAAGAATATGGTCTCACTCTGCATTCAACCCTCACCTGGTAGCAGTGGATATACAGAATTCTACTTCTAAACTTTCTGAGAACTCATTCCTTTCTCAACATATTTTGTTTTTTGTTTTCTCTAAAAATATATACCGTTTTAAAAAAAATTAGAATTAGGGGGCACACATGTGTATTCATTACATGAACATATTGTGTAGTGGCGGGGATTGGGTTGCAGGCGGCCCATTCTCTAGATAGCAAACATCATGCCCCATAGGTAGTTCCTGAACCCTAACCCTTATTGATATCCCTGGTGTCTGTTATTTCTATCTTTGTGATTATTTAGCTCCAACATATGAGTGAGAACATGCAGTGTTTGGTTTTCTGTTTCTGAGTCAGTTTACTTAGGATGGTGATCTCCAGTTCTATCCATGTTGCTATAAAGGATATGATTTTATTATTTTTTATGACTGCATAGTATTCCATGGTGTATATATACCACATTTTCATTATACACTGATTGGTTGATGGGCATTTAGTTTGACTCATCTTTGCAACTGTGAATTTTGCTGTGATCAACACGCAAGTGCAGGTGTCCTTTTTATAAATGACCTCTGTTCCTTAGGGTAGACACCCAGCAGTGGGATTGCTGGATCAAATGGTAGATCTCCTTTTAGTTCTTTGACTAATCTCCATACTGCTTTTCGTAGAGGCTGTACTAATATACACTCCCACCAGCAATATTTCTTTTCTCCTCATCCACACCAGCATCTATTTATTTATTTTAATAATGGCCATTCTGACTGGTATAAAATGGTATCTCATTGTAGTTATAATTTGCATTTCTCTGATTATTAATGATTTTGAGCATTTTTTCACATGTTTGTGGGCCATTTGAATATCTCTCCCCATGTACAAAAATTAGCTCAAAATAGATTAAAGACTTAAATGTCAGATCTGAATTCATAAAAATCCTAGAAGGAAACCTAGGAAAAACTCTTATGGACATTAACCTAGGCAAAGAACTTATGGCTAAAACCCTGAAAGCAAATGCAATTAAAAGAAAAATAAATTAGCAAAACTTAATTAAACGAAAAAGCTTCTCCACAGCAAAAGAAACAATCAACAGAACGAATAGGCTACTTACAGGATGAGAGGAGATATTTGCAAACTATACATCAGACAAAGGATTAATATACAGAACATACAAAGAAATAAAACAAGTCAGCAAGAAAAAAGCAAATAACCCCATTAAAAAGTGAGCAAATGACATGAATAGACATTTCTTAAACATATTTTGTATAATTGCTGTTGAAAGAGAGAATGTCAGAAGTTTCCAAGCTATGTGTTCACATCTGTTTATCTAAGTTGTGTTTCAGAAAATAAGGTTGAGCTTAGGAAAAATATTGCATATTTTCTTTCTAACTTCAAAAGCTCCAGTCACAGTAGATGCTCCATATATACAAACATCTATCTTAAAATATGGGTACAAAATGTGGTAGCAGGATAACAAAAAAAGGGAAATCAATATCTAATTTGCAAACAAGAGCACATTAGCCATATTTTATTAATGTTATGAACTTGCAATTGCTTATATTAGGACACATAAGCTTAACATAATGTCAGTGGGAAACACATAGAACCAAAGAACACATCTCAAAAGATGCTGTTTGGCTGAACTTTTGGTGAAATACTTTCTGTCCTGATATACGCACTTACAATTTCTAGTTAGGTATTAAAATTAAAAAGGCTTATTCAGTAGGACTCTGGTATTCCTTTTTTGGAGATGTGTAAGAAAAGTACCATGATTATTTGCATATCTTTCAAATCTCTGTCACTGTCTCTTTTCTACACTGAAAGATAATCAAGGAAAATATTTTACATATGATCTCTCTTTTACATATGTCTCACTCCGCACACAGTCTTCATCCCAGCCAACACACTTATTCTATTTTATCTTGTTTTATTTTTTAAGCTTAAAACTGCCACTGTGGTGCTATGTCAAGTTCCTTACAGGCTATATTAGCATCATTTGGGGCCACAAACTGCTTCTCTATTTTTTAAATAGTTCTTTAACCTTCAAATTCTTTTGCCAAAAAGAGTACGATATCTTTTCAAATAACAGAATGCAAATGAGCTAATTAAAGAAAAAAGCAGGTGGACTCTAGCTGCTGTCACTGATTTAAAATTGAAGGAGAAGGGTAAATCAGAAAACTAGGTCTCTTTTCCCAAGGACTGCTCTCTCCCTGTTTCCCTTTGGTCTTCTTTGTTCCTACACATCACTCTATGGCTGTCAGCCTTGGGCCAAAAAGGCAGTAAAATCTAGGAAATACAATCAAGTAAAATCAGCTAGAGAGGAACTTAGATGAGGCTGTTTAGGGAATTGACTGGACATTTCCACACATCTCTAAACCTGCAAGGAAGCACTGGTGCAGTCAGTGGGATTTTTACAATTACCTGGTCTAATTTCAAATTTGACTGAAAGCATGCAAGTCACAAACCCACAACGTCATGAGAATGAGATGCCAAACTCAAATCACTTTGAAGTAACTGTATGTACTCTTTCTTTTGCATAAGTCATTGGTCAGGACACATGTGGAAAATGTCTTTTGTTTGTATGTGAGAGTATTAATAGACTGTAATGATTTAGAAAAGGATTAGCAAAATAGTGAAGGTTCTAGAAAACCAAAGAAAACTAGATAATTACTTTTAAGTATTTGAAAACTGTCATGTGCAATGTAAGTGAATTTATTAAATATTTTCTTCAGAGGTAATGCGTTTCTTAATGCGTTGAAGTTATGAGGAGACAGACCTTGGTTTAAATTTCAACTTATGAGTTAGAATTTTTAAAATAATGAGTTAAACTGCATGCTAGTTTAACTGGGGTGTTCAAACAGAGATTGAATGACCATTTAAAAAAGGAAATCACCAAACTGTTTTCCACAGAGGTTGTACTAGTTTACACTCCCACCAACAGCATAGAAGTGTTCCCTTTTCCCCACCTCCTCTCCAGTATCTGTTGTTTTTTGAGTTACTGATGATGGCCATCCTGACCAGTTAGGTGATATCTCAGTGTGGTTTTAATTTGCATTTCTCTAATGACTAGTAAGGTTGAGCATTTTTTAATGTATCTGTTGGCTGCACACATGTCTTCTTTTGAGAAGTGTCTTTTCATATCGTTTGCCCACTTTGTCCTGGGGCTGTCTGGTTTTTTCTTTTTGGCACGTTTGAATTCCTTGTAGATCTTAGATGTTAGGCCTTTGTCAGATATGTAGTTGGCAAATATTTTTTCAGACTGTGGGCTGTCTCTCTGCTCTCTTTATGGTTTCTTTGACTTTGCAGAAAAGTTTATCAGTTTGATGAGGTCCCACTTGTCTATCTTACCTCTTATGGCATGGACATTTGGGGTTATGATCAGGAATTGGTTGCCAGCTCCAATTTTCATAAGGGTGTCTCCTATGTTTTCTAAGGTTCTAGTAGTTTGAAGTTTTGGTGATACCTAAAAGATCTAAAAATCGACCTTCCATATCCCACAATCCCCTTACTAGGCATATACCCAGAGAA
This sequence comes from Carlito syrichta, assembly GCF_000164805.1. Taxonomy (NCBI): domain Eukaryota; kingdom Metazoa; phylum Chordata; class Mammalia; order Primates; family Tarsiidae; genus Carlito; species Carlito syrichta. Next base: position 16,956 of record NW_007247868.1, on the reverse strand, counting down.
ACTCAAATCACTCTATGAAAAAAGTACCTGCACACGTATATTTATTGCAGCATCATTTACAATAGCAAAAACATGAAACCAACTATGCTGCTCACTGAAAGAGGACTGGATAAAAAATAATGTAGTACAAATACATGATGGAATATTATGCAACCATAAAAAAGGACATAATTATGAACTTTGTGGCAACTTGCATGGACTTAGAGTCCATAATACTGAGTAATCTATCACAGAAACAAAGAACTGAGTACCACATGTTCTCATTCATAAGTGGACCTTGAACTATTATCATAATACTGTAAGAAAGGGATTGGCAGTATTTAGAAACTGCCAGGAGTGGGTGCAGGATTGGCAGTAGTGGGAAACTGTCAGAGGGGGGCACACCTTATCAACAAGGTATCTGCATAATGAACATTTGTATACCTAACCCTGAATTGTACCCCATATCTTCAAAATAAAAAAATTTAAATAAAAAATAAATAAATTTTTAAAAAAGGAAATCATAGAACATTTTTATATTTACGGGGCTCTAAAGAAGCTATACCTTCCAATTCTGATTTCATTTAATTGTATAGTCTTTCTTTTTCTTTAATACTGACATATGTGGAGGTTTCTCATACATAGTGTCACCATTAAAAATTTCTTGCATAAAATAATGAATAAGAAAAAGAGAAGTTTCTTAAGGTAATGTCACAGATTCTGTAGGGAGAATTTCATATTTTATTGACAGTTATTGTGAAAAGTTGTGAAGCTAAATACATATGATAGCAAAACCTCTTTCTGATTAATGTGAGACTGTTGATTTTAGGAAAGCATTAAAAAGAAATTTTTAAAAAACTATACCCTTCTTGGCATACAATCCCAATTTTTCTGCACCATTTTTTCCAATTGACAAGCTACAATTCTAATTTTCAATGAAAGTTTGGATTACATAATTTATATAACTAACATAAAATATCAAATGCTGTTTTAAGAAATTAAAATTGGTTACAAAAATGTTTCTAATGTTTAATAAATGGGTAGCATCTCTCCTTTCTGGAAAAGTAAAAAAGAAGCGAGTTCATTTCATAGGTATGAGCTAAATCATTTTTTTCTCTAAAGAATTCAATCCATTTGTTTTTAGATGGCAATTTTTTTTCTCTTTTATCAAATGTCACTGCCCTAATAGGTTTACAATTCATTTGTAAAACAAGTTGGCCGAATTTTAATTGAATTATGGGATTTTGGAAGTAAATTGGACGAGTAATATCATGTCAATCTACCTTCCTTTTAAGTAATCATTCCTAAATATACTTTTTTTCAAAGAATACCACTTCTTTTGCTAAAAAATGCATTGATTACCATTAACATATAGCCTCAATCTGATCTGATTGTGTAGGGAGAATAGTAATCAGGTAGAGAAAACTGTAGAATGTATGTGACTGTGACTACAATAAGTCAGCTGTGACTTCAATTTTAATTTAATCTTTATCTTGACATTTTCCTCTGCCCCTTCTCCCTTCAATTTCAGGCAATCCATATACCTTACATCGACTGCATTCATATAAACAATGAACAGAGGGGACAATATTTAGAAGTGAAACAATTTTTTTTCAGTGATCATGCAAATAAATACCCATGTTTCAATATATTTTTTTTGACTTTTTTTTTTTTGGTGACACTACCAAATTAATAGAGCAATAAAAAGTCAATTATATGTATGTCCAAGTGTGATGTTTTGGCATTTTTGGACCTAAAGTATCAGATTAGGATTTTTTTGGAAATGGAAGATTTAAGATAACTTGTTATAAAAATCAAATTAGCTTGTACCTATTCAAAAGTGTGAAAGGATGGGGAGACCATTAATATTCACTGAGCATCTACTTTTCCAATAACCCCCTGAGGTAAATTTTTTTATCCCTATTTATTCAGCGTAGGAAAATCAGGTCCAAGAAGTCAAAAAATTTGCTCAGGTTCACAAGTTACATTTGTCTTCAACATTCAAACCCAAGAACCCCCTTCCACACCCATTTTCAAGGCCTGTGTAGGAGGCTATATAAGCATATAGATCCTGTCAGACAGGCACCAAATAGATTTGAAATGGAATTCCGGTTGCCGTAATTGCAGAGGTGTGTCTTGACCCCTGTTTGGGGAACACGATTTTACATATTCCCACTTACCACAGGGGGTTGTTATGACAAACAAATTAGAAAGTAAACTGAAAGTCACTCTGAAGTTTTTATACTCGATAAGAGTGCAATTTCACTCCAGGTACTCACTCCGAGGGTTCTAACAGAGCTCAGTTCAACACTGTAGGGATGCATCATCAACTATGATTTGATGGGCAGTATCTTTGTTTAAATGGCAGCGGGCAGGGAGCAGAATTTGTTCAAAACAGCAAGAGATCTAAACTGAAAATATATGGAATAAGACAAGCTCTGCAAACCACTTTTTCAGCCTAACTAAGTACTCACTTTGCAAACAATCTGCGTTTAGGAGGTCCTGACACTTTTCATGGCACTTCACTCCACACTCCAGACACTTCATGCCTTGCCGGGCAATGCCCCACAGGAGCCCTTCACACTCGTAACAGTAGGTAGGCGTGGTAGCTGTCCAGACCTCAAAGTTGTGTGGGGTGGTGGAAGACATGGGGTAGATCAATGCCTGCAAGGTCTTCTTGAAGACGTGCATTTTCTGTGAAGATGAGAGAAGTTAACAATGCAAGCCAAGTCAACGGATTTGAAGGATTTCAACATAAAACAAACAATTTTATCACTTTAACCTAAAAATGTTATTTTGAGAGAGCCTCTTGATCACTGATTTAAATGACAGTGAGCAAAATTATTCTGCTGACTTATTCTTCTCTCAATGTTTTAGGACCCAATTCAGTTATCTGAACACAAAAACTCCCTGATCTCCTGGATGGGATTGTGCTCCACTGTCTAGAGTTTCTTTCCTAGCAGCATACAGTTCTAATAACTTGGTGATGTTTATGTCCCTACCATAGTATAAACTCTATCTCTCTTTTGCTTTGACACAGGCCTGTCTTCCCTGACTCTGCTGCCCTGCCTGACATTTCACCTCTCCTCAGCCCCAAAAGATGCTTCTTTATTTATTTTTATTTTTTTATTGTTTTTGAGTTTGGAGTCTCACTCTGTCGCCCAGACTGGAGTGCAGTGGCCGCTCCGGGTCACCGCAGCCTCGACCTGCTGGGCTCTGGCGATCCTTCCGCCTCAGTCTTCCAAGTAGCCACAATTATAGGCATGAGATACCACGCCCGGCTGATTTTTTTTTTTTTTTTTTTTGATTTATTGTAGAGCTGAGGTCTCGCTGCCCAGGCGGGTCTTGAACCCTCGGGCTCAGGCAATCCACTCACCTCAGCCTCCCAAAGGCGCGGGATTACAGGCTGAGCCACCAAGCCCGGCTAACATGCTTCTTTATAGTTCATTCTGCAGGGAACTGCTTTTAGCACCTATCATTTAGGAAGGATCTCATCAACTAATTCATAAGAAAGCACTAGTAGATCACAGAAAAATGAGGCACTCTTCCATGGTGATTAGTATTTTAAACGAAAATACTTTTTAATAGCACGTGAAAGGACTTTCTAATGATAAGACATTAGTGGGGTAGAAAAATCTACTGAAAAACTAGCCAGGAAACCTGAGTTCCCTAGCATGGGCCCAGTCACATGCTATTTAAGGTGGGCTTCTTTAGGTAGGAACTATCTCCTGTCTTTCACTTCTTAGCACCTAAACAGTGGCTATGTCAATAGTATATAGCAGAAGTATAAAATACATTTTTTCTTACAAAATAAGTAAATGTTCTGCCACTATGAGTCTTGCAATCCACAGAGAGAGGTAAAGTCCCTAAGATTCACTTTCCTCTTCTACCCGGCCTAAAATGGTATTGTTTTGAAGATCAAATTATATAACAGTAACAAAAGTAGTCTATACCTCAAAACGCTAAATAAATTCTAAGTATTGGTATTGTTGGTGGGTTTTCAAAAAGACAAACAAATAAACAAACAAAACACATAGGCAAATAGAAAAGAGAAATTATTAAATAAGTCTTTTTCTATGCTTCTCATATCACATTAAGCAGGTATCTTTCTGAGAGAGAGACCAGCACTCTCAGAGGTTACATTTACAGATAATTTCACACAACTGCCTGATGCATAATGGATGGCTATTTACATAAACCCTGCAGGAGACTAGCTGATAAGTAATACTAGAAGGGAAGCATTCATATTTTGCATTAATTATCCTTAAAATCGTTTTTCAGCGTATTTTTCCGCAGTGTTGAAATGACCAACTTTCCATTATTTTTCCATTCCACAGTATGGTAGCAGCGTATTTTTCTTTATTATTTCATTTTCCATCACTCTGTGTTTTTCCAGAACATGTTTGGTAATGGTACTGAGGTCCCCTACCAGGGAATTAAGCCTCACAACCCATCCTTGCTATTATATGAGCATCTGGTCAATCTAGAGCTCTTTATTTTTCAAGTGAGTCTGCAGAGGCAGTATGGTCAAATACGGGCATCACTCAAGTGGGAGATCCTAGTATTAAGGTTTTACAGATAGAACAACTGAATTCATCACTTTTCAATAAAGATAGCCTGAGCCAAGTAAATCTCTTGGCTTCATTTCATAATGAAGATATCTTGCAAAACTGTTGAGAGTTCTTTGAGAATTAAGAGCATGTATTATTCATCTTTGCCTCCCCTTTAATGCCTAGCATAGTAAGTATCTTCAATATTATTAAAACGAATTGAATGATCCTTGACATAACAGATTTTTTCATTAGCCATCCACAGACAGAATTTCCTTCTCTAGTTGGGCTGAGGGGCTGAGGGGCTGTGTGTATGAGTGCTTGTGTGTGTGTGTGTGTGTGTGGTCTAGCTGAAAAATTAAGGAAATAATTGAGCTATATACTTGTAATAGCATCAGGCAATTTTGTTGTTTGTTTTAATGGGAGGGAATACCAATTATTCTAATTAAATATAATACTTGGTGAGAATAAGATAGAGTCTGCTAATGAACGCAAGAAAAGTAAGAAATACATTGTATATACATTTAGAATGCAGAGTTAGGCAAAGGTGTTTTTAAACATGAATTTATTAACTTACTTCAAGATTAAGTGATTAGTGTATGTTATCTGATTCCCTATGCCACTTTTTTTTTTAATTGAATTCAAGTGATATATAGTCAGTCCTATAAGCCCTTAGGTTATAGTAGAAGTAATAAATATAAGTAACATTTGTGAAAAAAACTAAACACACTGAAGAAAAACAAATAACATTTCTAAATAAACAGCTGAGAAGTGTTCCTTAAAATATTTTGTTTGGTTTGGTATTATTAAAGAGTCATAATTCATTTCACGCAAAGAGTAAAGCTAATTTGAAAAAATAAGGAACATGAAAAATTTACTAGACAGTCCATTGAAAATCAGTTGAATGGAACATTCAAGCAAAATTCAATATTTAAAAGCCATTGAAGCAAGAGAAGAAAACATTAAAATATTAAATAACTTACTAGAGGGTATATATCCCCAGTCTTAGGGAAATGACTCCTTTTCATTCTTGAATTTTGGGATATGGGCATGTGTTTATCAAAGTTGAAAATTATTCTAAAATAAATGGCAAATAAAAATATTCCTCACCCAGTATACACTGATGTGATGACTACTTTTAGGAAATTAATAGGAAAAGTATGTAAAATTATTTGTCATAAGAGGGAATTCTTTTTTTTTTTTTTTTTTTTGAGTTAGAGTCTCACTCTGTCGCCCAGACTGGAGTGCAGGGGCCGCTCCCGGTCACCGCAGCCTCGACCTGCTGGGCTCCGGCGATCCTTCCGCCTCAGCCTTCCGAGTAGCCGGAATTACAGGCGCGCGCTACCACGCCCGGCTGATTTTTTGATTTTATTGTAGAGATGAGGTCTCGCTGCCCAGGCGGGTCTCGAACACGCGGGTTCAGGCAATCCACTCACCTCAGCCTCCCAAAGGCGTGGGATTACAGGCTGAGCCACCGAGCCCGGCAAGAGGGTATTCTTATACCTCGGAGGGATATTACATATTGGGGAAAGGAAGTACTTTCTCAACAGCAAAATCAGATCAGATCAAATAAGATTATAAGAGGGATAGAGAGTGGGAGATTTTTGTGGAAGGAGGCAAAAAAAGAGCAAGAAGCCCTAAATAAAAGCATGGCAGAAGAAAATAAGGGAAATCCTAAAATTTGTCATGGATCACGGCAAATGGAACTCTATAATTTGCCATTACAAATTGGATTGGAGGAATGAAAAGACCGTTGTTTTTCTTTTAATATAGCACCTAAAGCAGGCCAATAAATAATCAGCTACAGAGATAATAGCTGAAAGAGAAAAGAGGAACTGAGTATGTTATTAAGAGAGGACCTCTGGTCTAGGTAAACTACTTGGAACCAAACATATTGCATCTCAAGAACAAGCAAAACCCTAATAAGTGGGATTAGTACTCAAGATCTGAGAGATTTGGCAATATGGGTGACTTGTTACTAATCTATTTTAAAAGTTTCTAAGCTTTTCGAGTCTTCTACAAAAATATATATTATCTAAAAATGTGTATTTTAAGACTGTAAGAAAGTGCATACTCGTAAAATTAATTTATAAAAGACAGACACTAATACAAAAAAAAATTCAACTTTTTGGAGTTAAGCATGGTATGATATATATCCTAGTATTCTTCTCTACGTATAGACAGGATATAAGACGTTTGCAATTAGGAAAAAACATACCATTTTTACATTGCTTATGTGATTCTAACAAAGAAGAAAATTTTTCGTGTGTGTGGACATTGTTTAAAGTTGTTGAAATGAGAATAAGGAGTGTTTCTATTTTTTATTGTATTTTTTTTGAGTTGGAGTCTCACTCTGTCGCCCAGATTGGAGTGCAGTGGCTGCTCCCGGCCACTGCAGCCTCGACCTGCTGGGCTCCGGCGATGCTTCCGCCTCAGCCTTCCAAGTAGCTGGAACTACAGGCGCGCACTACCCTGCCCGGCTGATTTTTTACTTATTGTAGAGATGAGGGCTCGCCAAGTTATCCAGGTGGATCTCGAACCTGAGGGCTCAGGCAATCCACTAGCCTCGGCCTCCCAAAGTACTGAGATCTCCTTTTCTAATAAAATCTACATTCTAGCTGGGCTTGGTGGTTCAGCCTGTAATCCCGCGCTTTGGGAGCCTGAAGTGAGTGGATTGCCTGAGGCCGCGGGTTCGAGACCCGCCTGGGCAACTTGGCGAGACCTCATCTCTACAATAAGTCAAAAATCAGCCGGGCGTGGTAGGGCGCGCCTGTAGTTCCAGCTACTTGGAAGGCTGAGGCGGAAGGATTGGCGGAGCCCAGCAAGTCGAGGCTGCGGTAGCCGGGAGTGGCCACTGCACTCCAGTCTGGGCGACAGAGTTAGACTCCAACTCAAAAAAAGAAGGAAAAAAAAAAGATTTTGTAACTAAGTACAACCTCGGACTACAATGGGGAGGATGCTCATATTATAGACCAATATTTTCTTAGAAATTTCTGCTCCAAGAATAAATTTAGAGTTATTTGCATTAACATATTATTTTTTTAACAATTAGGACACAAAAAGGAAATGAATTGTCTTTTCTATTAATAACTACCTGAGGAAACCAAAATGAGTCTGAGAAATAAAGCAATCAGACTTCCTGCCAAGAAGAATGACTAGTGTTTTTAGAGCATCAATATTCTAATCTACCAACTGTTAGTACTTATAACTGGAACAAAGCTTGTCTGCCTCCATTTGCTATATTTACATTCTATCTCTTTTTTCCCCCGCTTGCTATGTTAGCCAGTGACCAAATTAATGAAGTTCAATTTTCCTCCTCATCCCGTGGGTTTCCCTCATGAGATTATGTAAACCACACCTTTCCTATATTCCAACACTTGCATTTTTATAATTACAGAGAAAAAATAGTTCCTTGTTTTAAAGCGTTTTTCATGGAATGTGATGTATGCTTTTTAGGAAAAAAAAATATATTTACTGTTCTCTAAGTATGTATATTATTGTTTTTGAACAAAAGTATCAGAAGTTTTTGCAGCAGAGCAGATAAGTACCATGTGACCTTTGAAATTTGTTATAAACTTAAAGACAGAACATTATTATATTTCCTGAGTAAAAGAATACTTATAATTTCAGTGCTGATTTACTTATTAGAATAATCATCATGCAAGAGTGACTGTAGAAGCTCAAACTATTCAGGTCAATTTTTTTTTTTTTTTTTTTAGCAAAAAAGTACAGAGATTAAAAATGATGTGCCTATCTATGTAAGAATATTAGTAATTACTTCTTTCTTCTATTATTTCATAACATATACTAATTAATATTGTCCTAAGCAACTTAGGAGGTAAGTTTAAACAGGGAGGGTGGAACAGTGATAAAGTAGATAATTCACCAATTCTAAGACAGCACAATATAGGCTATGCTTTCTGTTATGAAATGGAACATAATCTGAAAACAAAATATGATAGATAGTTCACTATAAATATCATGTTTTCTCCATTTCAAGCTTTCAGTGAAAATGTATATATGTGACGGAGGTAGTATGAGATAACTAATTTGTTAAAAATACAAAGCCAAAAAATAAGTGAATTTTTCCACTGGGGGAAACTTAAGTGATTTTAATGTGGAAATCCAATTTTTTACCACTTGGGTTGAGACTGAGTTCTTGTAGATCTTCTGATAGAGGCCAAGAGTAAGTAGAAGAAAAGTTAGGATACCGTAAAAGGAAGAGAGGGATAGGAAGACCATCCCCCTCTTAAAGAAAGCCAATCCTACTATCTTCTTATGTAACCAAACAAAAGCAAGTATGGAGTCATGAGAAATTGTGTGGTAAAAAATAGTTAAAATTAGCCAATATTTACCGTGTATTTTCATGCAGCAAAAATAGACACATGGATAGATAATATTGTTATTTCTTTCTTTCACCTACATTGTAAATCTTATTCTGTGTATATGCTATCATTGATAAGAACAATTAAAATCAATAAACTATATGTTTAACTCTATAAGTTAGAAAAGTCATTTCAGAGTAAATACAAAGAAAGAAGAAAATGAATCTATAAAAGACAAGAACATAAATAAATGAAATAGAAACAATATGTATTTAACGAAGCAAATGACAGAGGAATTTCCTGCAGTACTGATTTTGTAAAAGAGAGAGAAAATAGAGATAAATAATAATGAATAAAAATGGCACAAGTTTTTAAAAACCATAGTATTGTTTTATAAACAATTTGTTGATATTTAATTTGAATGTTTAGAAATATAGAACATTAAAATAAATGAATAATATATGGTCAAAACTGACCAAAGAACAAGTGATGAAAGAATATGGACATAATCATTATGCTAAATAAGTTGATTTAGTAGTCAAACAACCATCTCAAAATAAGCACCAAATCCAGATGGTTTTAGAGACAAGTTTTGTTAGTCTTTCAAGGTACACCAATTTACTTTATACAAACCATCATTCGGGGGGGGGGGCAGGAAAGGATATATTCCCAGCTTATTTTATGAAGCTAGTTTAATATTGATACCAAAATACTTCAGGACACAGCAAACCACAGGCTATTTTACTTATGAACATAGATGCAAAAATACTATGCAATTAGTAAACATATAAGAAAATCAAGACCTAGGGAGTTTAAATAACTTGTCCAAGTTCCACAGCTAGTAAATTGTGAAGCTGGACCAACATGTATCTCAAGCCAGACTATGCTTTTGAAGAATAATAGGACCAATAGCAATACTTGCAAACGAGATGATCTTTAATTTGGCATCATTACTGCTGGTTTCAATACTGCCTGGAAATAGAACAAACCTTCAGTTCAAAGATGACAGAGAGGCACTAGGCTCAACATGTACTCTGAAGACTTGAACACAAGTCCCTGCCCCACTGCCCTGATTGCCACCTGCTTTGCCGGGCATTGTGTAAAGAGAGGAGGAGAAAGGGGATTTCTATATCAGCTATTTCTTTTACTTCTCACAAACCGTGAGATCATTATCATCATCTTCTTTTTCTGCAAGAAGCAAATCAGTTAGAGAGGTGAAGAATATTGATAAGAAACAAGTTGTCAAAGCTCATAAGAGGTGGAAATGAGATTTCAGTTCAGGCCCATATCACTTCAACACTATAGCTCTGATGGAACTCCGAACATCAGACAGGTTTTCTGAGAGGCTTTCTTCTTCTATATCTTCTCTCTAGCATCAAGCCAGGAATAGGACTCAGGTCTGATCTTCTGATTACCACCTCATCTAGTTTTTGCCAGTTCTTTTCGTTGAGCCTGAATCTATTTATTGGAAGAAGGACTCCTTAGTCTTCTAGGGCAAACTTCCCCTTACTGAGAATTGGCAGTTTGTGGAAGCCTGCCACTAGACCAACATCCCCTTAACATATCCATCAACCCTGATAGCACAAACAGGGCTCTAGTATCCCTTGTAGGCTCGGTGATTTGGATTCCTCTCCCTTTACCTGAATTTGCCATGATCCTAGTCTGAGACTCTCTTGGTTGAAACACTGCTGCCCTCTAGAAGCTACCATTATGACTTGTAGCAACAGTGGATACAAAACTAAATGTCTCAGCCCCTTCCTACTATATTTTAAGCCTCATGAAAGCAGAATTTTTAATTGAGTTGTTCACTCCTTTATTTCCAGTCTGAAACAATGACTGACACATAATAGTCAGTAATTTTGTGCTGAATTAGTGAATGTATCTACTTTGATTCCCCCACTGCTGGGTTCATACATAAGAAATTATCACTCTGGGAAAGCAAGCACAGAGATGGATAGAATAGTTTCAGGAAGACTATCATTGTGGTACACAGTTACTAAATTGATTATTCCTTCCTATGTTTTTAAGCCAGATGGAGATTTTCAGAATTAATGACTTCTTAGACGGAACTTCCCATTCAGTCCCAATAACACCTCATGGGTAAGCTGAAGTTGGTGATGGATGGAGTATTAACAGTGCTTCACCTACTGCCAACAGAGTGTTAATGGAGGCATTACTGGCTGACCCTCTGTCATTTGGTATCAGTCATTAGAGCCCATTCCTTCTGGGAAAAAGATGACTAAGCTTTTAACTGTAGATCTTTTTAATTACAATAGAAGTGCTTCCGTTTGGTATTTTCCACATCACCAAGCCATTTTCCTTCATGTAAAGTCAAATGTTTCATGCTTTCATATCGTGTGTACCTAGGAAGACTTTCAGCACCAAGGAGTAGAAATTATTTGCTCCAGCATTTATGTTCATTGCCCATGTAATGACTGAAAGTGACAGCTTGTCAAGAGTGACATTTCATATGCCTGTTGTACAGAAGTCATAGTTCATTTACTTTTTGAGACATAGGCCCCAGGGAAATGGACTTTATGAAGTTGAGAGGAAGCTGATGGACTCTATTCATCCATCCAACACCAACAAGTCTTTTACTGAAACTGAAAGAGTAAAGTGACAATTTTAAGTTGCTGAAAAGGAGATCAATAGCTAATTTAACCATAATGTGAGGATATGTTCCCTGTTCAGGACCTCAGAAAACATAGTAGCATTTTACTAATTTCTATAACTTTGTTGTTAACTTTTACTAGAAATGAGTATTTATAGCTCAAATCAAATACTGTATTTTAAAACATAGGAGAGAAACAGTACAGGAGTTCATCAATTGTCAACCTTGACTATTTCTCCAAAAGAAAACTAGGTGCTTTGAGATTCAGCAAGCAATGTAGGACTTTCTCTTATACCAGAAGTTTTCCATTTTTTCTTGTATCTAATCTAATAGATAAAAATAAAATCCTAGAAATGCAGTTAAATTTTTAAACCTTTGGCGTATTAGAAAATGTATTAATTTGCTTTAGCCTCCAGATACTCATGGATAAGTACTGCTTGATTGATGTGTATTTGGGTGGGGAGAACATGCTGACAGAAACATCTAGAAAAGGTGACTTTTGGATGAAAGATGACAATGACAGAAAAGAGAATGAGAAATACAGACATATGCCATGGCATTTAAATGTCAATTGCATAGAAAGTTAAAACAAGTAGGATAATCTTTTTGGCAGAATTTTGATTCTATAAGATTCTATAAGATAGACAAATTTGCTAAAATTGGGAGAGAGAGGATATATTAGTTCCCATAAGTGGGGGGGGATGGGAACAGATAAATTGTCCCAAGTACATTTCCAGCTGAGTGTGCATGACAGAGTTGCCACAGCACAAAACACAAGGCACAAACACTGGAAGTTTTTTTGGGTTTTTGGGAAGGTTTTTGAGCCCAGAAGAGTGAAGTGGCACACTCTTGGTCACCGCAACCTCAACATGCTGGGCTCCGGCAATCCTTCCACCTCAGTTTTCCAAGTAGCCAGAATTACAGGCTCACGCTACCACACCCGGCTAGTTTTTGATTTATTGTAGAGATGAGGTCTTGCCAAGTTGCCCAGGCAGATCTCGAAACCGCGGGTTCAGGCAATTCACTTGCCTCGGCCTCCCAAAGTGCTGGGATTACAGGCTGAACCACCAAGCCCAACAATACTGGGAGTTTTAAAAATTCTTTATACCCAAGCTACACCTGAAGTCAATTAAATCAGAGTTGCTGAAAATGAGACCCCAGCATTGTATGTTTTAAAGCTCCCTCAGATGGGTGTTCTAATTATTCAAATTTAAAAATCCCTGACCTAGATATTTGTAGCCAAGTTATATCTTCTAATCAGCTTGGTTCTTTCATTCAACAGGAATTTATGAAGTATCTGCTTTATGTCAGACAGTGCACTAAAGCAATGGTGATGGAAACATTTAACAAGAACAAACAAGACATACTCCTACCCCTAAGGATAACAGAGTTTAAAGGAAAAGGTTTATGCCAAATAAATTATTTATAATAATATAAATAAAAACAGAAGCTCATATGTATTGTTTACTTTGCCCTAGGCTATGTTGAATAGTAAGCATATATCCACTTTCTTAATTATCTCAGTTTTATTATAACCTCAATTTATAGATGAGGGAACCCAGGCTCAGAGAAGTTACATAACTTGCCGGATGTCACAATGCTAATTAAGTAGCACAGATGGAACTCTTACCAAGCCAACTTCATTCTTAATCATACCACATTATGGAGACCATGAGTAAATGCTATAAGAGCCCAGATGAAGAAACTAATAATTCAACTGGAAAGGGAGAAAGATCTTTGGAGAAAACCTTATAAAAGAAGCAAAATTTAAACTATGTTTTTTTAAAAAAAGAAAATGTAGTAGGGTTTTTCCAGGGGAAGAATAACAGGGAAGCTATGTTAGGTTGGAACAGCATTTCTAAAGATGGGAAGGTATATGCATACTCGAGGAGCAGCAGGTGATTGGATATGATAGTGAAGCTGAGGCCCTAAGGAAGTTTATCTGAGATCAGGCTTTCCTCATGCTCCTACTTATTCCTGGAGCACTGGAATAAGCATTGCAGGTGAGCAGCTCAAGCAGCATTTTCCTCTTGTCACTAAGATCAATACATAGTAATTGACACTGCACCTACCAGTTCCTCATTGTTTAGTGATGTCCTAATCACCATAGCCAGAGAAAGTCCAGATTTCCGGGCAGCCAGGGTCTAAAACAAACAAAAGTATGACTTATTAATACATGGGGAGGTTGCCATGTACATATTGCTCAGCAGAAAATGAAAACATAAGAATATTGTCTATCACTGTTCATGTTTTAATTCATAGGAATCTGTCATTTTCAGTAAACAGTCAATTCATCCAAAGGTGGAATCATACAATATTAAAACTTGAAAAGATCCTATAGATCATCAAACCTAAACCTTATATTGTATAAATGGGACTGCGACCCCAAAGGACAAGATGCCAGTCCCAGTTTTCCAGGTCAGCAAGAGGCTTCTAGTACTTAATCATTCCCTAGGTGGTCATGCAAACATGACGACTGATACAAAGCCAGCCTGACTTGGGTAATGGTCCTGACTCATAATTGACGTTAGATGACTTTTGAGTTGTTCACAGTTCCCTAGAATATCTATCCAAGATATTTTCTTTCAAGTGCCCATTTTGTCCATTGAGAATTATTATCTCCAGAGCAAAATTATTCATTTTGCTCACTTGGTGCTGGTAACTTAGGTGATTTTAAAGAAAAGTCAAATTCCTTTAGTTTCTGAACCTAATAAGAGAACCATCATCATCTACTCCTACCCAAAGCGTATGCAATATAATAAACTCAGCAGTACTATAGAGAACTTTAGAAATCAGATGTCCCATATGGGAATATTAAGGCTGCTATCCCATTTGGAGCAAAGAGATTTCATAATGGAATAATGCATTTCTGATCACCCATAGTCCCATCTGGTAATATATAGTATATTCTCAGGGCTACAGAGTCGTAGGCTCAGCAAAAATTCAGCATATACTTGAGTAAACATGTCACTCTCTACCCCTATCATGTAAACCTAAAGAAGTCTTACCTCCGAGGATTTACCCAAGATAATCTTCCATCTCTGACAAGTATTGTCCCTAAAATTATGTTTGTATCCTATTCTAGTCTGTGTTTACACCTGTTGTATACATAATCTGGTCTATCTTTCAGAATTGAGCTAGATGTTAAATTCTTGGGGAACCCAAACTTCTTATTCTCGTATGTCTCTGCCTTTTCATTTCCCCATTTTGCCCTCTTTTACGCTATGAGTAAGTGTAATGTATATTTGAGAAGATTGGCAAATTTTAATTAAATAAATTGAAAAGCACTTACCATGGCCTGAAGATTCCAGGAGGGAGAGAAAACAAAGTGCAAATAATTAGCCATATGAAAGGTGGGAAAAGAGTATAACAATGCTAAATTAACCTAACACTTTAAAATAATATCCACACAATAATGACAGAATTCTGAGCTAATTGTACTGATATGGTATGCTTTCTAATATGAGATCTTTTCAGTAAAGATCATATTATGAAACCATAGTGATGGTTTTCAGATGACAGTTTTCTTAGAAGAGTTAAAAATTACTAATATCAAAGATTATGTGCATTATTGCTATATCATTCAAATATGAAATATGCATATAAAATGTGAAGACATTTTGAATGTTAGAAAACGTTTTTTTTTTTCATGTACTTGGGCTACTTTTTTTAAACAATTGAATGCAGACCACTATCAATTCTTTGCATTTCTAGGTGGTTCCAGCATATTTTGTCAAAGGAGAGTGAGTTATTCAGAGTCACAATCAGGAGTAATAAAGATTTTAATAACTTGGAAACCAGTTTTCAAAGAAAACATGGTTTTCTTCAGATAGTAGAAGAGCTTATTTATTTAGCTAGAACTGGCCTCAATATAATAAAATAAAAAATTTATTAGTATTATCGGCTTGCTTTATAAAGTATTCAAGTTCACTGGGTTAGGGTGAAGAAGTTCAAATCAAGCCTTACATTTTGCAAATTAAGCTTGTGGCCACTCATAATAGTGAACACATCAAAGCCTAGTTACAGGAACTTGCTTGGCATGCTGTGTGATTTCTTTTCACTCAATTAGAGAATTATTTTAACTCAATTTGTAATTCCAACTAATATCAAAAGCTGTCAAAAAGAGTTATTTCCTTCATCTAATCGAGTTTTTTTAAATGATATATATAACACTTGGTTGAATCTGGCCTTATATATTTTGTTCTGTGAAATATTTGCAAGCTTGGCAATTAATGAGAATGACATTACAATTTTGTAGAAAAAGACAGTAATCAAAGAGAATTGAACAGGCATTACTTACCACATCTCGTACAATAGGCAATGTTTTTTTCCTGCGAAGATCTGGCATACTGTCAATACCGTAAAGTCCCCGCCCAGCTCTGAAAGGGGAAATCAAAGCAATGCTTACAATGAGTAAAATGACCTTTTAGAAAAAATTCCACCATTCATAGTAATAAAGCAGTGAAAAAGATTAAATGGGTACCAAGTCTTTCAACTAATTCACAAACAGGCAAAGATTCAAGACTCTAGAACTTTTTCTAGCAAGAGAGGGGGAAAAAAAGACTCCAGCAATCACATCTGCAGATCATTTGTCTTCTTGGATAGTTCCTTATGTTGAAGCTTTAAAATTTATACATGGCTTAGTTGGACACACTGTTTTTCTGTTAACATCACAGAGGAGAATCAAAATTGCTAGGTATATGGAACCTGGTACCTCCAGGAGAAAACAGAACTCAACCAATTTTGGTGCAAGTTTGAGCTGTAGTGGTAAAGACATTAACTCTATTATAAAAATACCATTTTCTGTGGGTATCATTTTCACAGATTAAACTCAAAATGGCATTTCAAGGAGTCATAGACATATATAAAACATTACCCTTACACCAGAAGTTCCACTTATCTTAATTTATTCCTCAGGTAAATATACAAAATAAAATAATTTGTTGCACAAGAATATTCTATGCAATTTTTTGTAATAGCAACAAAAGCTAGGCAACATACATTTTTAATCAATAGCATATATGTAATTGGAGTCTCATTCTGTCACCCAGGCTGCAGTGCAATAGCAAGCTCACCACCACCCCAGCATCGAACTGCTGGGCTCCGGCTATCCTTCCACCTCAACCTTCCAAGTAGCTGGAACTACAGGTGAGTGCTACCACACCCAGCTAATTATTTATTTATTTATTGGAGAGACAAGGTCTGGCCAAGTCGCCCGGGCTGGTCTCGAACCCGTGGATTCAGACAATCCACTCGCCTTGACCACCCAAATTGCTGGGATTACAGATTGAGCCACTGAGCCCGGCCCAATCAATAGCATATTGATTAAATGAATTACTGGGAAAATGTAATTAAGGTGAAAGAGATAAATAAAAACATATGTGTATATAAAAATACTCATAATATGTTAAGTGAAAAAAGCAAGTTTGCACATTAGTAGGTTTAATAAATCACATATGTATATGTATTTAGATATTAACAGAAGATATCT
>NW_007247867.1:21665-22677 GCF_000164805.1 Carlito syrichta | reverse complement strand
TGCTCTAGCATCCAGTCAGACAAACCTCTTAGAATTCCACAGTGTTCCTTCTCACCCCCGGTTCTTTGCATTTGCTTCTTTCCTGTCTCTGGCATATTTTTGCCTTGTCCTTCAGTTAGCAACTGACATATCTCCTCCACCAAAAGCCTACAATATTGACTCAAAACCGGGATAGATGTCCCTTCTGTGTGTTCCAATAGTTTTCTGCTTTATACCTGTCATAGAATCTATGACTCTGTATGGAAATGGCCTATTTGTGTGGTTTTTTTTAGGATAGTGCCTGATTGTTGAGGAGTGGACTGTATCGTTTCATCTTGTAATTCTAGTGTTTGTCCTAGTAACTTAGCACATGGTTGTTACTAAATGAATGAAGAATGAGAACAGCAGAAGATCTGATACTTAACCACCATGATGATTAATTCAATCAAATATGGACAAATTATATTTACTAATAATTTTGTGTTGTGGTCATACATACATGATTTTTTAGTCCTATTAGCAATGATCATGTTCTCCACTCTTTAGGTAAAGAATATAATTGTTTTCTTTTTTTCTTTCAGTTATGACTGAATTGGAATCTTACAGAGTTTCTTCCATAGGAACTACTGATTCATCACATCTAAATAAAGATTAAACTCGGAAAGTACCACAGGATATGTACTGGTTTTAAAGGAAAATTTATAAGAAATGAAAATTTATAGGAAGCTACATTCATGTGTTTTAGTTATGTTTCTGATGACATCGTTACTTGTGTCTATATGCATGAAACACTCCAGAGTGACAGCACATGGTGCACTTTCTTGAGAGCAGTGATTCTAAAACTGTGAGAACACAAGGAGTTTGTTTCCCTTTGATCTAGTGTGAACACTCAGAAGGACACTGGACTCACAGTGACCATGCAGTTTGTTTGCACTGCCAAACACTTCTTAGCCTGGGCCAGAGACCTCACGGCCAGATCTAATGATCACAATGCCTGTGAGTTTGACACTTTGCTTCTGATTTGGGTTTTCTG
>NW_007247867.1:0-20597 GCF_000164805.1 Carlito syrichta | reverse complement strand
CAGCCAGAACTACAGACCCGCACTACCATGCCTGGCTAGTTTTTGATTTATTGAAGAGATGATGTCTCACCAAGTTACCTGGGTCTCGAACCCATGGGTTCAGGCAATCCACTCACCTCAGCCTCCCAAGGTGCTGGGATTACAGGCTGAGCCATCGAGCCCAGCCACTTAAAAATACTTCAATGTTGAAGTAGCAAAAATCTAGTTAGGTAGCTAGCTGGATAGATGAATGAAAGCAGTTGAGCAGTGTTATTATCTTCAACATCCAAGAAAAGAGTCATACAAATGATTCCCTAAGTTGAAATGGCCACAACTTGATCCTTCAAAACTGAGAGCCAAGTTGTTAGAAGCAGAGAGTGGCAGCAGTGGTGGTGGTATTAGGACAGGAATTAGGATTGTGTTCTGGGTTGTTTTAAGTTTCAATCACCTTGGATAGAAATCAGCTTTGAAAGAAGACTAGGTGCCCACTACCTCCTGAGCTCAGGCTCCCCGGTCCTCTTCCTCACCATGTTGATGATCAGCCATCTAGAGATCTTGGGCCCCACACTAAGCCAGGAAGGAAGAGCCGTATAAGAGGGTTGTGGGGGAATGTTTCCTACCAAGGGCTGGGTGAAGTTTCACAGATTAACCCTGCAGGGGAGAGACATCTCAGAATGGAGTAGGCTATGGCCATGGCTGAAGGCAAGGATAGTGGCTGCAAGGATCCCAAGGAGTTCTCAGAATTGGAGACCAGACTTCCCCCCAGGCTGGAGGAAACAGGTGAGTCAAGGAGCTGGAACCAGAAACCCATGCAAGCAAGATCTGTGTGATAGACTGCCCCTACATTCTAACTCCAGCGGGGAGTATGGGAAAGCTTTGGGGTTCCCATCTTCCTGAGGCCCCCTCCTCATTCTGTCAGCCATCACCCCCAGTACTCCTCATCACAGAAGGATAGGCTTCCTTTTCTAGTCTTTTCTGAGTCCTCACCTTCTAGTGGGTTCATTAAGGAATCCCAAAGGGCACAGGGTAGTCAGTGGTTTCCCCCAGCCTATCTGAGAGGAGCCTCAGTATCCTAGAAAAAAAGAGTGGGTGTTCCTGAAGAGCCGGGGAGGCTGATCTTGTTTTCCCTCTAGGGCAACAGAGACAGAAGTCCCAGGACAAGACCTGGAAGTATCTCTGTCTTGTAGTGTCTCTGATTCTGCTCCTCATGGTTGTTACTCTCAGTGTGGTTCTCCCCAAGGGTAAGACAACTGGGCCAGTGGGGACCAGGTGGCCACAGGAAATGAGGCTCCCAACCTGGTAGTTTGGGGTTGGAGTTGGAAGGGTTGGCCTAGGGGTGGAGCAGGAAGGGTGGTTGGTCTGTGTCACTGGGGATAGCAGTACTGACAGGAGGGAGCTGACCTCCCCACCAACGTCAGGGGCAGGCACTTGGGGGGTCTGTGTGGGCTGCAGGGGAGTCATTAGAGAGCAGGTCCATATCACTGGTGAGTATCTCCTTAAAACCCAGCCCTGGTCAAGTGTGGTGGCTCATGCCTATAATCCCAGCACTTTGGGAGGCTGAGGTGAGAGGACTGCCTGAGCCAGTGCCTGGGCAACTTGGTGAGACCTCATCTCTACAATAAATCAAAACATTAGTCAGGCATAGTGGCACATGCCTGTAATTCCAGCTACTTGAAAGCCTGAGCCCAGCACGTCAAGGCTGTGGTGGCCAGGAGCATGCCACTGCCCTCCAACCTGGGTGACAGAGTGAGAATCCAACTCAAAAAACAAAACCAAAAAAAAGGTACCCCCCCAACAGTTTAGAGAGTTGGTTCTTTAGTCAGACACACTTGAATAACATTTCCTCCATACCACTCACTAGCTGTTTGCTCTTAGGAAAGGAACTTTACTCACTCTGGGTCTCAATTTCCTCATCTGAAAAATGGATCAGACATTTTAGAGCCCCAAAGTGCCTTGTCCTGGGGATGGGAGGAGGTGCTAGCTCCGGGAGGGGCGGCGGTTTGAGGAACAGAAAGAAACCCTGGGGAGTTTCTGGGGTCTGGGGGAGTCCAGAACACACTGTTTGTGCCTCTCCCCAGTCTTGAAGCTGACCCAGCAAGTGCAGAATGCAGTCATACAACTGAACAAAAAAGGTGAGGTGGGCTGGAAGAGGTTGGGCCCCTCCCCTTAATCATATCCCATCAACTCCCAATTCCAACCACCCCCCCAAGACCTTCACCAGCACTTTCTCTTTGGGTGTCTCAGTGACACAGGGACTGGCAGATGCTGGTCATGACCGGGACTTCATTCGGGGAGAAATGTTCCGGCAAATGAAAGTTGTCCAAACAGGCAATGGTGAGGAGTAGGGAGGGGAGGTGAGAGAATGGAGGGAGCTATACTTTCTTGCCCTCTTCAGGATCTGTGACAGTGGGTGGGGGAAGGGTCTCCTGCAGCACAGTGGTCTCAGAAGGGCACCCCAAAGCCTTCCTTTTTAGTACTAGTGGAGCATCGAGAAAGTTGAGGTGATGTGTTCACACCAAGTCAGTAGCGAAGGGATACCTGAAAGCAAGACTTGGGGGACAGTTAAGTCTGCCCCACAGGTGTGCAGTTGCATGCAATCTGGGCAGCCCAGTTCACAACTCTCAGCTTCAGTTCCTTCTGCAGTCAGATGAGAGGGGAATGAAGAGTGTTTTCCTGCAGATTCATGGTCAGGATTCAAGCCTTCACTTTTGATCACCACGATGGAGTGCTGCAAAGTGTGGTCGGGTCTCAGCAGCATGTAAGAAAAACTTGGAGAGTTTGCTAAAATGTATATTCCTGGGTCCCAAATAACTCCATCAGGTCAGATCCTGTTATAGGTAGTACCCTTGTGGTACATGTATATATGTTTTATGAGTCAGAGTTTGACTCTATCACCCAGGCTGGAGTGCAGTGATCACGGCTACTGCAGCCTCAATCTGGTGGGTTCTGGTGATCCTTCTGCCTCAGACTTACAAGTTGCTGGAACTACAGGTAAGTGTCACCACCCTTGGATAATTTTTTACTTATTGTAGAGATAGGGGCTCACAAAGTTGCCCAAGCTGGTCTCCCTAACCCTCTCACATCTGCCTCCCAAAGTGCTAAGATTGCAAGCATGAACCACCAAACCCAGCCTTGCATATTTAAAATATGATGCTTTTCTTTCTATTAAAAAATTTTAAGTGACAATTAATTATAGGCTAGACATGGTAGCTGACACCTGTAATCTCAGCACTTTGAGGGGCCAAGGTGGGAGGATCTCTTGAGCCCAGGAAATCAAGACCAAGCTGGACAACATTGCAAGACCCCATCTCTACAAAAAAATAAAAAATTAGCCAGGCTAAGTGGTGTGTGCCTATAGTCCCAGCTACTAGGGAGATGGGGCGGAGGATCACTTAAGCCCAGGAATTCAAGGCTGCAGTGAGTTATGACCATGCCACAGCACTCCAACCTGGGTGATAGAACAAAACCCTGTCTCTACAATAATAATGGTAGTAAATATTTTTGGAGTACAATATTGTTTTCACATTCATAATTATGCCGACTTATCTTTATGTGTGTGTGGTGAGAAAGTTAAAATCTACTGCTTTAGCAATTTTGAAATATACATTACATTATTGTTAACTGTGGTCACCATGCTGTGCAATAGATCAGTAAAACTTATTCCTGTCTGGTTGAAACTTTGTGGTTTTGACCAAGATCTCCCCATCTCATCCCTCTCCCCCAGCCCCTGGTAACCACCATTCTACTCTGTTTCTTCGAATTTGTTTTTTTAGATTCCATGCATAAGGGAGATCATGCAGTATTTCTCTTATTTCATTTAGTAAAATAGGAATATGACTTTGGATGCCAGTAGTACCTCTCCCCCAGTTGTGGTGACCAAAAATATCTTCACACATTGCTAGATGTCCCCTGGGGACAAAGTCACTCCTGGTTGAGGACTGCTGCTGTATAGATTCTTTAAGCAAACAAAGAACATCAAACATATACTTTATATATAAACGGAGCATATGTATAACATATATATAATATATATATATATATAATGTAGCCTATTATTCACACTATTCTTTTTAAAATATTTATTTATTTATTTATTTTTAATCATGGTGTCACTATGTCACCCAGGCTGGACTGCAGTGGCAGGATCACAGCTCTCCAAAGCCTCAACCTGGTGCCTGTCTCCTGAGTAACTAGGACTCCAGGTGTCTACCACCATACCTGACTGATGTTTTTTGTTTATTTGTTTGTTTTTGTAGAGACAAGGTCTGGCTATGTTGCCCAGGGTTGATCTTGAACTCTTGGGCTCAAACAATCCTCCTGCCTTGGCCTCCCAAAGTGCTGGGATTATAGGTGTGAGCCACCACCCCCAGCTAATTCACACTATTCTTAGAGCTACTTTTTCCCACTTAATAGGATAGTTATAGCATTTTAGTATTTTCTTCTGATGTGTTCCAGTAACAGAAAGCACCAGGTGTCCAGGTAGTGAGTTCCCTGTTGCCAAGTGTATTCAAGTGGAGGCCATCAGGAAGGTGGCAGGTAGGGAGTAGGGGGTGACAAATGTCTTTACTGGGTGGACAGCTGGATATGCTGACTTTGCTGATGGCTCCATCCTCAGAACTCTCCTGCATGTCCTGCCCCATGGACTGGAAGGCTTTTCAGGGCTCCTGCTACCTCTTCTCTTTGGACAATCTCACCTGGCCCCAGGCCAATGATTCTTGTGCCCAGAAGAAAGCTCACCTTGTTATCATCAACAGCCAAGCAGAACAGGTAGGAAAGGGAAAGGTAAAACCCTAGTGGGGGTAGAGGAAGAATTCTACAAGAATTTTGTGGTTCGGGGGCCAGGTGCAGTTGCTTTTGCATGTAATCCTAGCAATTTGGGAGGCTGAGGTGGGAGGATTGCTTGAGCCCACGAGTTTGAGATCAACCCAGGCAACATAGCGAGACTCTGCTTCTATTAAAAAAAAATAGCCAGACATAGTGGCACAAGCCTGTAGTCCCAGCTACTCAGGAGGCTGAGGCAAAAGGATCACCTGAACCCAGGAGGTCGAGGTTGTGGTGAGTCATGATTGTGTCACTGCTCTCCAGCCTTGGAGGCAGAGACTCCAACTCAAAAAAAATAAAAAATAAAAACCCAAGAATTTTGGGGTTTATATTTTTGTCTCCTTTAAGATCTGGCATAATAATCCTAATATGAAGACCTGCCTCATTTTGCACTAACCCATTCTCACTGCGCTGTCATTCAGGGAATGGACTCTGTGCACTGTGGTCCTGCCTCCAGCTCTGATTCACATGAGTCGTTGTGTTTGGAGGCCCCTTCCCTTTTCTGTCTGCATGGAGAACCCTTACTCAGCCATCAAAACCCCAACACAATCACACTTTTCCTTTATATCTTCTTGTAGCACCATTAGAGACCTTGATCACAGCACTTCATGCTGCATTGGGGCTGCCTGCTCACCAATGTTGGGTCAGATCTGAATCATCTCTGGGTCTCCTGGGCCAAGAACAAAGCTTGACCCAAAGTAGGGTCTCCATGAATGTCCTTTGGATTCAGTCTCATGACAGAACTCCTCCCACAGCCAACAGATCAAACTGCTTGCTCTGACATATACACTCACAGCCTGTATGTGTCCAGTGTGTCTTTCTAGGTACCTCCTCTTCACACAGTTGACTCAATTTCTGAGAATATACCAAAAGGCAGAGAATTCTATTCTTTCCTTTGCACAGATGAGAAAACTGAGGGGTGAGTGACTTGTCAGAAGTCATGTGGCATGACATCATGTATCTGGTGTTTGAAGTCAGAGTTCAAAGGGAGTGTGTTTCATGCCTGCATCCATCTGCCTGCCCCTCTGACAGCTCCTCTGCACCTCCGTCCTCCTCCAGACCCCTTCTTCTTTTCAGCTTTGAATGAATTCTGCCTCCAAAATGTACCTTCTCCCATCCAGGACTTCCTAACATCGACTGAACAGGTAACATCCTGGATAGGCCTCTTCAAAGAGGACCAAGGAGGCGCCCACAGGTGGACTGATGGCTCAGCCCTCACCTACATGTGAGTATCTCCCTTGACACCAAGGCAGTCTCCTTCTCCCCCTCAGTGGCTGGCAGGGCTTTCCAGAAGCAAGTTTATGGCCACTCAAGGTTTCTCTTTCCTTCAGTCACAATTATTTACCTGTAGCTGCTCCCAAACTGCCTGAAACCCTACTATCTTAGTCATTATTTTGTAATTTGAGAAAAGTGTTCCCAGTTTAAATGCTTGAAAAATAATGGCTTCGGTTCCAAACTGGTTTCTCTGTGGCAGGACTCCTCAGAGCCTTGAATGTGCTAGTGAGCATTGGGCCTATTCAGGAGGAGTATAATTATATAGCACTTGCCAACTGAATGCATTTCCTGTGGCTGCTGTAACCAAGTACCACAAACTGAGTGGCTTAAAATAACAGAACTTTTTATTTTATCGTTTTGGAGACCAGAGGCCCCAGATCAAGGTGTTGGTAGGGCCGTGCTCCCTCCAAAGCCTCTAGGGGAGGATCCTTCCTCGTGTTTTCTACCTTGTGGTGGCCACAGGCGTTCCTTGGCTTGTGGCTGCATCACTCCCATCTCTGCCGCCATCTTCACATCACGTGGGCTTCTCCTCTCCCCTGTGTCTCTTCTTTTCAGCCTCTTACAAGGATGTTTGTCATTGAAGCTAGGGCCCACCTGGCTAAACCACCATGATTTCATCTCAAGATCCTTCAGTTAGGGCCAGGTGTAGTGGCTACCAGCCCTTTGGGAGGTGAGGAGGGAGGATTGCCTGAGTCCAGGAGTTTAAGACAAGCCTGGGCAACATAGTGAGACCTTGTCTCTACCAAAAATGTAAAAAGAAATTTTAGCCAGGCGTGGTGGTGTGAACCTGTTGTCCCAGCTACTGGGAAGGCTGAGGCAAAAAGATCACCTGAGCCCAGGAGGTCGAGGTTGTAGTGAGACATGATCCTGTCACTGTACTCCAGCCTGAACAACAGAGTGAGACTCCAACTCAAAAAATAAAAAGAAATTATTCAGTTACTTACATCTGCAAAGATCCTTTTTCCACACCCACAGGTATCAGCGGTTAGGACATGGCATATCTTTTTGAGGGACGAAGTTCAATTCACTATACCTTTTATTATTATTTCCCTGCATCCTTACACTCTGTGCCTTGGTTTGCGACCTTTCCCACTGCCTGAATTCCTTTCCCAGCCTGGCAAACTGTAGTGTATGGGTCTAGGCCCAGGGAAGAAATCATCTGCAATTTGAGTACCTTCTGTGTACCTTACGTGCACTGGTCATCACACATTCAGAACATACTCCCTTTTTGCAAAAGAGAAAACAGAAGCTCAGAGAGAGACATTAAGACCACTGGTTTCCATGACTGAATGCAGTGGTTATGCCTGCAATCCTTGGACTTTGGGAAGCTGAGGTTGGAGGATTGCTTGAGACCAGTCTGGGCAATAGTGAGATGTCATCGCTACAAAAAATACAAAAAATTAGCTGTGTGGTGGTGCGTGCCTGAAGTCCCAGCTACTTGGGAGGCTGAAGTGGGAGGATCACTTGAGTCCAGGAGGTTGAGGCTGCTATGAGCTGAGATTGTGCCACTGCACTCTCGTCTGGGTGGTAGAGTGAGAACCTGTCTGAAAAAAAAGAAAAAACAAAACAACACTGCACCTTGCCAAATAGATTCAAGTGGCAGAGCTAGAACTTGGGTGGAATGCATATGATTTCAAGGGGCCTCAGAGAAGAGGAGAGGGTCAGAGGGATGCAGCAGCCAGATAGTGGTCTAGGAGCTGGAAGACCTTCAGCTTCTCAGAAGATTGGACCTTGTTGCTACCCTTAGGTGAGTTCCACTTGGAACAAAACAGGAAAGGGTTGATCAGATGACTACCATACAGTAGGCTCAATAAATGACTTTCTTTGGGAGCTGCTCAAGCCTCCGGGTTCAGGTCATAACCCACAGAGGGCAGGACTGAGGGCTTCATATCTGACCTTATCGCTAAGGGATTTGGTGGATGTCTTTTCCCAGCAACTGGAACTCCAAGGACCTGAATGGCAATGGAGCGGCCCCAGCCTGTGTAATGATGCTCCAGCAGGGACACTGGAGTGACTCCTCTTGTGACTCAGAATCCCTCGTTTACATCTGTGAGAAGAGGCAGAGCTGCTGACTCAGGCCTCTGTGCTCAGCCCCCTCAGATGGATGCAGACCCCATGCTGTGCATCCTCAACCCCAAACTCTTCCCTCTCTGGCTCTGAACCCCAAGAAGCAATAATAAATGATGTTTCTCCAAAGCCCAGAGTCCTTGCCTTGGAACAAGGCTTGCTCTTCATCGCCTCTTATAATTTCTGCTGAGTGGGAGAAATGCCCAAAGAGCAGTCTTAGTCTTGAATTATTGTTTCCCATGAGAAGGCAGGCATCAGGAGGGCAGAGGACCTCATCTCCCTTGCTCTCTTGTTTCAGTTCCTGGAGGAAGACAGAAAGTGTCTAACAAACATTTCACAAATGAATGAATGGATGAGATGTAAAGGCATGGGATAAAGTAAGGAAAGCAATGTCTGGCACAATCACTGTGTCCAAATACCCTCAAGATTCTATTGACTGACAAAATAATACCATCTAGCATGTATCGAGCATGTGCTAAGTGCCAGGAAGTTTACACACACCATGCCATGAAGCAAGCCTTATTACTATCAGCTTTCCCATTTGCAGACAGAAGCCCCGAGAGGCTTCACTAAGGCCACATAGCCAGGAAATTGTTGGACCAGGATTTTAATCTAACTCTGTCTGTTGTGAGTGAATGTCTTGAGGCACAAAGTCATCCAGACTTCTACCCAAGTCTTCCCTTGTCTGTTAATCTGTGTCTAAGACCCCAAAGAGAAATCGATTGTTGGCATTGTCAGTGAATTTCTCTTGAAAAAGAAGAAAAGCAAGTTTCCAGACAACTCACTGAAGTGATGTCATAGAGACTCCAAGTCAGGCAATTAGTAGGATTCATTCAAACCTGCCACCTCCAGCCCTGCTCCTAAGTTTTCCGTGCCCATTGTCAATGCCCCCAGGACACCTTTCCTGGAGGACACATAAGAGATGAACACAGAGTCTTCACTGGCATTAAGTCGCCTATGGGACACCAGTCAGCATAACCTGCTATACTCTTCTGCCTAACAATCCCAGGGAAGCCAATTCCAAGTTTTCTTGTAAACAAGTCAAAGGACTTTCACTGACACTTGGGGTCTCATTAAAAGTTGACACACAATTTCCCTCTCCACTTCATTTGTGCAGATTAAAGAGTCCCTCAGGATCAACCACAGAGCCTCAGGCTGACGAGGTTTGACCCATAGCTCAGGGCTAAGGTGGAGACAGAAACACAGCTTCACCTCACACCAGGGAAAGGTACCAAAAGAGTATTCCTCTTAGCCTCAAGCCCAAACTCAGGCAACTTGATTGGCAGCAAGAGACGTAGGTAGAAATCGGTGATGGCCCTCCCTTCCCCTGAGACACAAGGGTCCCAGAGCTCCAGACAGCCAAATGCTCCAGAAAGTGCCATGGTACCTTTGCCAGCCGAACCAAACCACACGATACAGTTGGAGCCAAGTGTAGTCCCTGTGAGTGTTCCATGCTGTCAGTGCAGATGCAGGGGAAGGTCTCTGGAGCCATGAGTGGGCAGAGATCTCTACTTCCATTGTAATGCTAACTGCACCATTTCTTGTTCCTTTTTGTTTGCTTTTTTCTTTTCATTTTTATTTTAGATTCAGGCATATTGTGCAGATGTGGGGATTGGGTCTCAGGTGGCCCATTCCCCAGATAGTGAACAGTGTGCCCCATAGGCAAATTCTGAACCCAGTCCCCTTCCCCTCCCCCCATTGGTGTCCCCAGCATCTATTATTTCCATTTTAGCCACAATTTAGATCCCACACATGAATGGGAACATGAAGTGTTTGATTTTCTGTTTCTGAGTCAGTTCACTTAGGATGATGATCTCAACTTCACCCATGTTGCTACAAAGTACATGATTTATTTTTTTACGGCTCTGTACTATTCCATGGTGTATACATACCACATTTTTTAATTCAGTCGTTGGCACTTAGGTTGCTTCCATGATTTTGCTATTGTGAATAGTGCTGCAATGAACATACAGATACAGGTGTGGGTTTTTTGTTTGTTTTTGTTTTTGTTTTTTTGAGTTGGAGTCTTACTCTTGTCACCCAGGCTGGAGTAAATTGGCACGCTCATGGCCACCACAGCCTTGACCTTCTGGGCTTAGGTGATCCTTCTGCCTCAGCCTTCCAAGTAGCTGGAACTACAGATGCATGCTATCAAGCCTGGCTAGTTTTTGTGATTTATTGTAGAGACAAGATCTCACCAAGTTGCCGGGGCAGGTCTCAAACCCCCAGGCTCAGGCAGTCCTCTCAACTCAACCTCCCAAAGTGCTGGGATTATAGGATGAGCCACTGCACCTAGCCGTGGTGTTTTTTTTATATAGTGATTTCTTTACTTTTAGTAGATCTTTACCGTGTCTTATAAGTTACTTGATCAACATCTCCCTTCCTCCCTCCTTCCACTAGATTGATAGCCCTTGGGAGGTTGGGCCACTCTGGACTCATTCATCATTGCTTTTTCATCAATTATGCATCTTAATAGATGCTCAATAAATACCTGCTGAGCAAACAAGCAAATTAGTCTTTCATGACAACCCTGTGGAGAGTCTGTGAGTTGCAAAATCCTTCTGTACTGTGGGTGACTATTCCCCAGTTTATCTGAAATTCATTTTTCAGGTGTGGTTGACATCATCTGAACCTACCTGTCTTGCGCATCATAGACAGTATCTCCCATGTAGATGAATATCTTCTCAAGGCTATTGGAATTATGGGGAGGGTCCTTTGAAATCAGACCACTGCCTGTCTTTTTAGCCCCCACTTTTTTGCTGTTCCAAATCCTGTCATACTGACATTTTTCCATTCTTCAGATGGGCCATCATCTTCCCACCCCAGGTCCTTTGCACGTGTTCTCCCCTCTGCCTGGTGCACCCTTTCCTGTCTGCATCTGTAGCAAGATGTCTCAGCTAAAATATCACCTCCTCCATGAAGGTCTCACAGCTTGTCCTTTTTTTTTTTTTTTTTAGGACTAGCTTGTCTAGCTCCCATAGCTACTACTGTCTCCCATCTCCTCACACACCTCACATTCTTTTCTAAAATGCAGTCAAGGGACTGGGATCAGTGGCTCAAGTCTGTAATTCCAGCATTTGGGGAGGCTGAGGTGGTAGGATTGCTTGAGACCAGGAGTTTGAAACCAGTCTGAGCAACATAGTGAGACCCCATTTGTACAAAGATAATAATAAAAATAATAATTTAGTCAAGAATTCATCATCACCTTTGCCCTCCACCTTAACATCCTCAAAAGCAGGTGTCATGTCTGTTCCCAGCTCCTGGTTCAGCCATGGGCTCAGAAACTGCAGACACATCTGTTGAACACATGGTAACTGAGTCTGGACTTCCTCTAAGTTGGAGATAAGTGTTATCTCATACACAGCATTTCAGTATCTAGGCTGGTGATTTTTATCACAGTAAGCATATAGTGTGACCGTTTTGATGTCGCATCATGATCAAAGAGCAGATCAGGCATGAGATTTCCTGCCTCTGTGTACTTTCTGGTAGTCACTTATTTCAGAAAGAGGAGATCTCTTGAGCAAGATGTTGACCAAGGCATTGAAGAGTCCTTCAATATGACAACCTTCTAATCCTTGGTATAAAATGTATCCTACAAATATTGACAAGATACCAAGTATGTGCTAGAGGGGACAGATGTCTGTGACTCAGATCCCCACTGCTAAGCTACTGGGAACAAGGGAGGTAGACAGGTGAGGTCATAAGTCATTCAGATACTGTAAAAGAAACACAATGAAGATGAGATTCCTGGGACAGTTACAGGGCTTCCTTCTCTGAAACACATCAAGGTAAAAAGAACCCCAAAAGATAATCCATCTACAATTAAATTACCATAAAAAGTAATATTATTACCATAAATAGTACTGCCTGGCTTATTTCATTTAGCATAGTGTCCTCCAGGTTTATCTGTGTTGTCACAAATGATAAGATTTACTCCTTTTTAAGACTGAGTAGAATTCCATTGTGTATATAGTCCACATTTTCTTTGTCATCTGTTCATGGACACAGGTTGATTCCATATCTTGGCTACTGTAAATAGTGCTGAAATGAACATTAGCATACAGGTATCTCTTCAACTGATGATGTTATTCAGTTGATTGATGTCATTTCCTTTGGGTATATAGCCAGAAGTGGGATTGTTGGATGATATGGTAGTTTTATTTTTAATTTTCTGAGGGAGCAGGTGTGAAGGCTCATGTCTATAATCCCAGTACTTAGAAGGGAGGGCCGCTTGAGCCCTGGAGTTCAAGACCAGCCTGGGCAACATAGAGAGACTTTGTTTCTACCAAAAATTTAAAAATTAGTGGGAGTGGTGGTGCATAACTGCAGTCCCAGATACTTGGAAGGCTGTGGTGGAAGAATCCCCTGAACCCAAGAGGATGAGGCTGTGGTAAGCCATGATCACACCACTTGACTCCAGCCTGAGCAACAGAGCAAGACCTTGTCTCAGAAATATATGTGTGTGTGTGTGTGTGTGTGTATTTTTTAAGGAATCTACATACTTTTTTCCATAATTTACATTCCTGCCCACAAAGGTTCCCTTTTTAAATATTCTTTCCAACACTTGCTATCTTTCATCTCTTGCTGTTGATCAAAGGACACAAGATTTCAATTAAGACAGAAAGACAACGAGATGTACTGTTCATCATGCTGGCTATACTTAATAACAATATATTGTGTGTTTGAAAATTGTTAGAGTCTCTTTTAAATTTATTATTTACTGTTTATTTTTTATTTGTCATGTCTGGAGATAGTAGTTTTCAGAGTTCTCACCACAAGAAGAAATAACGATGTGAATAATGCATATGCTAACTGTCTTGATTGAACCATTCCACAGTATATACATATATCAAAACAACACAGTGTATAAAATATATACAGTTTTTATTTGTCAATCTAAAAAAGTAGAGTCTGTGCCAGACTTCATGTATTTGGGATCAGATTGAAGAAATGAGGAATATTGCCACACACTCCCTAACTCAAGGACAGGATGCATTGAAGGGACGTGGACAGAGACTTCTCTTGAGGGAAGGTTGGAGACTGACCAACCTGCTCCCTGCAGCTGTGAGCACAGGTCCTGGTGCAAAGCAGGAGCTGATGCATGCTGGGAAATAAAATTACTTGAACTCATATTTACAGGTCATTCCTAGGCCTAGCCCATTGTGGAGACCCAGAAATGCACAAGTCGAATCTGAGGGGAAAAGCTGAGTGGAGCCACAAGGTTGTGGTTCAAGGGACTTTGCTTATGCACCACACACTGCTGGGCACGTAGTAGGTGCACAGCAGATATTTGTGGGACAAATGAAAGAACAGTGTAAGCCGGGCTTGGTGACTCAGCCTGTAATCCCACGCCTTTGGGAGGCTGAGGTGAGTGGATTGCCTGAACCCACAGGTTCGAGACCAGCCTGGGCAGGCGAGACCTCATTTCTACAATAAAATTTAAAAAAATAATTAGCCTGACATGGTAGCGCACGCCTGTAATTCCGGCTACTAGGAAGGCTGAGGCGGAAGGATCGCTGGAGCCCAGCAGGCGAAGCTGCGGTGGCCGGGAGCAGCCACTGCACTCCAGTCTGGGTGACAGAGTGAGACTCCAACTCAAAACAAAAACAAAATCAAACAGAAAAAGAAAGAACAGTGTACACAGTCTGAGAACAATTTGTAACCTTAGAAGAGGCAGCATCTATACCAAGCATCTGTGAGCTGGGATCCTTCCACTCAATGTGTCTTTGATGGGAATAATTCAGTCTCATTTTATAAAAGAAAAAATGGGGTTCAGAGAGATCAAGCCATTGGGCCAAGGTCACGGTGTCCTACCAGACAGGGTTGTAAGACACAGCTTTTGTGTCTTGGTCCCACCACTGCATCCCTGACTCATAACTTGCCTTTTGTCCTGTGAACCCAGCCCACCCTCATCCTCATCTCGCCAGGCACCAGCAGCAGCGATGCAAGATATTTCTCCTGGTCGTGGCTCTATTTCTGTCTCTCTGATGTGTCTTGCTGGTTTGGACTGTGCCAAGGAAATGGCTCATGAGAAAACATCTGTGGGTCCAGTCCCATACCTCCAAATTCCAGGTCTTCTGCTGCCCCTGGAGACTGGAGCTTAGAGGAAAGCATTGGCTGGACCCTCAGCTCAGATGGCATCTGCTCCTGCCGCCCTAAAGGCCAGCCCCTTCCTGGCCTCTCCTTCAGCCCACCCTCCCCTTGGACACCAGAGTGATGGTTCTAAGGTGCCTCCAAACTCCTTCATGGCCTGGCCCCAGTGTGTCTCATAAGCCTTCCCTAACCCTGTCCTGGGCACACCTCGGTGCCTTTGCTCATGCTAGTTCCTCTGCCTGGGATGCCCTCCCTGGTGCTGTATGCCCAGGGACTCTAGCTCACCCTTCAAGCTCAGTGCAAATGCCACCTGTCCCGTTTTGTTCACCTGCCTTATAGGATCTGACACATCACGCACACCCTTCATTCATTGGTTTCTTCAATGTGTGCTTATTGAATATTTACTATGTGTGGGGACTTTTCTAGATGCTGGGAGTACAGAATTAACCCAGCAAGATGATGTATCTGCTCTCAGAATATTATAGCTTAGCAAGAGACACAGACCTGTGATCAGGCAATAGCAACACTATATGGTGGGGGAAGCTTGGAGCCAGAGAGCCACCTGACCCAGCCCACGGTTAGTGAGTCAAGGAAGGCTTCCTGGAGGAGGTGACATGTGACCCGAGACCAGTTTATTGGAGCAGATGGGAGTGAGAGATCTGCCAGGACCTAGGGTAAGAGAGAGCCTGGCACATAAAAGATACTCAAAATATAACAGTCTCATTTTAGCCTAGATATATATATTTTTTTGAGTTGGAGTCTCACTTCGTCACCCAGACTGGAGTGCAGTGGCACATTCCCACATTCCCAACACAGCCTCGACCTGCTGGGCTACGGCAATCCTTTCACCTCAGTCTTCCAAGTCGCTGGAACCACAGGAATGCGCTACCATGCCCGGCTAATTTTTGATTTATTAAAGAGATGAGGTCTCGCCAAGTTGCCCGGGCAGTTCTCGAACCCGCGGTCTCAGGCAACCCACTTGCCTCGGCCTCCCAAAGCACTGGGATTACAGACTGAGCCACCAAACCCGCCCTTAGCCTAGATGAAAAGGGGAGATAAGGTGTTAGAAGTGAGGGAGAGAGTTGAGAAGGAAGATCAGAGAAAATAAGGAGGACCACATTGCTCAAAGCCATGTAGATTTTGGTGGGGCATCTGGGCCCTAGGGAACCATGGTTGGTTCTAAGTAGGGAGAAAATATAAGGTGGTTTGTTCAGCTGGATCCCTCTGGTATTGCATGGGAAAGGGACATGGGTGAGAACTGAGGCAGGGTGGTTTGTACAGGGTCTCTCCAGAAATTTATGTCTATCTGGAACATAAGAATGTGCAATCCTTTAGACATAAGGTTTTTATAGATAATTAGTTAAGATCTTGAGATGAAACCACCTGGGGTTGAGGACCCATGCTACACTCAATGACAATGTCCTCCTTAGAAAGAGAGAAGAGACACAGAAAGAAGGCCATGTGAAGACAAGCAGATATTGGAGTGACAATGCCTACAAAGCAAGGAACTACCAAAGACTGCCACCAGTCACCAGAAACCAGGAGGGACATGGGAATGATTCTCCCTCCAAGTCTCCAGAGGAAAGAAACACTGCCAACACCTTGATTTCGGTTTCTGGCCTTCAAAACCCAATGAATCATTTTCTAGGAGACAGGATCTCTCTATGTTGTTCAGGCTGGCCTAGAACTCCAGAGCTCAAGAGATCCTCCTGTCCCTGCCTCTGGAGTAGTCGGGAGCACAGGTGCGTGCCACTGTGCCTGGCTATATTTCTTTTTTTCTTGCCACCTAGTTTTGAATAGGTGTTATGGCAGCCTCAGAAGACTAATACAGAGACTGATGCTGTCTTCCAGGTTAAAAGCTCAGGCTGGGGGTCTTGGGCATGGCAATAGGAAAAAAAAAAGCATATTTGGGGTGGTGCCTGGGCTCTGCATTGCATTTTGGCCCAAAAGCCAGACGGGCACAGAACATGTGGAAAGCCCACCCCAAGCCTCATGACTGGAAGGGCCGGGTTTGGCACTGTTTCCTCCTTCCCTCTCTGTCCTTCAGCCCTAGACAGCCAGGGCCTGGGCAGAGACCACACCACAGAGGGGTCTTCTCTGGCCCTGCCCTTCAGCTTCCTCGGAGCCAGGCAGCAGCCCCTCTTCTAGGCTGCTCTGAGTACTGGACCCTGGTCTTCCCATCCAAGTGGGCCTATGGTTGCTCCTAGGTCCTGTGCTTTCCCTGCAGTAATGGCCCAGGAGGACTATTGGGAGGTTGGGGATGCAGCTTGGACTTTTGGATAGGGCAACCACACACTGGTTCCCCCAGTGAGGGAAGGAGCCCGGGGTTAGCGGAACAGGAGTGGGATGCACACCTCCATTTGTATTCCTTCCTTGGCCAAGGCTTTGTTCCTGTCCCATCTGGACTTCCCATGAGCCCTCTGTCACTGCCACTCCGCATACTAACAATCCTTTTTGGGGCCTCAGTAGAGCCTGGCCCCCAATCTGGATACTGAGGGCATCATGGAAAGTTTGGAGGCTGCATGTGTTGATGTGGCTGATCCCAAGGAAGCCTGGCACTCCCGAGGTTCCCAAAGGCCCCTCCTGCTTCCTGAGTCTCCAATATGCCCCACCTGCATTCAGCCCAGGGATCCCTAGAGATTCCTCTGGAGAAGGTGGGAATAAAGTAAGGGTACAGCCTTCCACTCCACCCAGCCCCCTTCCGAGTTTACTGTGGTGGGGAGGGGCTGGGACTCTTTTGCGATCGCACAGGGCAGCCCCTGTGTCATCCATGAAAGACAAATGTGTGCCTCTGGTTGCCTTCCTGGAGGAGATGACTCAAGCTCACAATGAGGGAGGGGCTGAAGGAATTCAGAGTTTTGGAGCCAAATGATATTCTAGGCAAGCAGGACCTCAGAGGTGGCTCCTCTCCAACAGACTCTGCACCCAGGATCATTGTTCACTTGTGGCCATAGATTGCAGGAGGCAGGTGCATGTGTGGGGAGCCGGTGTGTGCCCATTGCCTGTGAGTTCGGCTGGGGTCCTGCAGGTGCACTCCAGGGGCCGATCAAGTGCGTGTTGAGTGCTAGGGACAATCAGTGGTGCCTGAGCCTGCTGGGAAAGGTGGTAGGTGGATGAAGGTACATGGACAGGTGTGTGTGGACACAGCAGGCACCAGGTCCCAGTCTGAGCCAGGATGCCCACTCCTGACAGAGCCTGTTGGGGAGACCCCCTCCACCCTCAGACACTCCTGGGTTGGACTCAGCTGCCCTGGGCAAGAGGGGAAGACCCGGTGGGGACAGCTGTGGATTCTCCCTCTCTTAGCTCCTGGCTTGCCCTGGGCATTCCAAGTCACTCCCTCTCCCTCCCTGAGGATTGGCTGGGCTGTGAACATGACAGAGAGACAAGGAGAGGCAGAGGAGGGTGGTCCATTGTGCCTTTTAAAAACTTAGGCAAAGTTTGCATAATGCAGAATTAACTCTTCTAAAGTGTGTAACTCAAGGACATTTAGCACATTCACATTATTGTGCAACCACCATCACCTCTGTCTAGCTTCAAAATATTTCCATCACTCCCAGATAAAACCCCATCCCTGTTGGGAGCTGGCCACGGAGGCCCACTGAGTGTTAGGGATCAGGAAGGGCCATAGACCCCAAGACCACTAGGATGTGTTTGGGAGCTGTTGACCCATTCCCTCCCTCCTTTTCCATTTGGCACAAACTACCAAAAACAGCTCCAGCTGGCTCTAACAAAAAACTCTGAGACCGAAACATACACAGCTAACCTAGGAGTCTATTGTTCCCATTCCCCATGGCTTATGGTTTTTTGCTTTATCACAATTTAAGTTTGGCTTTGAGTCACATTGAGGAGCCTTAGTACAGGTCACAAGTTCTTTTGATGCGGCCTTTAGAAATTTATAGATATAGGTTTTAAAAAATAGTTTATATAGATTAAGAAAATTTAAATAACCATTTTATTATAAAAGTATGGTTAGTTCAGTTTTATTTAAGAGCGGCCAGTAAAGTTTAAATCAGGCCAGCTGGTACTAGGAGAGTGTAACCATAACAACAATTGTTTTAATAAAAACTAGTTTGAATTAGTACATAATAGTAAAAGTTAATAATTCACTATGGTGGTTTTGGGTTTAGACATTGAGTGATGTTAATTCAAGATGATGTAATTGTAATACAATTAAGGACACATAAAAAACTGGTTTGAAAAACATTAAGCTAACATAAGACACAAAAAGACAATTTGTGGTTGTTCTTCCTTATGTTCTTCCTCATGTCCTTCCTTACATATAAAAAAACATTTGCTTGAGAGTGGTGGGTGTCCTTTGCACACCTGGACCTGTTCATGTAAAAGACACATGCTACCTTTGTTTCCTGTGATGATGACTTTACAGAGCTTGGGGATAAAAACCCTGAGATTACACCCATTAAATGGCTTCTGGTCACTTGAACAGGAGTCCAGTCTCTTTCTTTCTCCCCTCTTCTCTTTCTCTTTCTCTTTCCAAAATAATCACCGACACTGCCACACCTTCCAAGGGACCCCCTAAATCTCTCTGCGGGGGCTGGCCCCCGCACATCCCCATGAGCAGTCACTGCTCACTCCTTCCCCAGCCCCTGGCAAGCCCTGATCTGCTTCCTGTCTCTGTGGATTTGCCTGCTCTGGACATCTCACATCAGGGGAATCAGAAGGTGTTCTTTGTCGGCTTCTCTCACTCAGTATCATGATTTTGAGGTTCATACTGTTGTCAAATGTATCAGTGCTTCATTCCTTTTAAAAATTCAGGATAAATTTACTTATTAAAAAAATAACCATTAAACAGCCAGGCACCATGGTGCAAGCCTATAGTCCCAGCTGTTCAGGAGGCTGAGGAGAGAGAGGCTAAATGGGTAGGATCCCTCAACCCCAGGAGTTCGAGACCAGCCTGGGTAATGCAGAGTCTCAAAACAAACAAAACAAAATCATTTCACATTTAAAGTCCACAATTCAGTGACATTCGGTGCAGGCACAATGTTTTCAAGTTTCATCATGTTTTAGCATGTGTCAATGTTTTATTCCTTATTTTAGATTTTGGTTAAATTTATGTAACTTAAAAGTAACCATTAAACATTTAAAGTGTACAATTCAGTGACAGTACAGCCACAATGTTGTGAAACCATCATCTGTGTTGAGTTGCAAGACATTTTCACCATTCCAAAAGAAAACCTCCTATTCAAGCCTGGTGCAATGGTTCATTCCTGTAATCCCAGCACTTTGGAAGGTTGAGGTGGGAGGACTGCTTGAGTCCAGGAGTTTGAGTTCTTCTCTACAAATAAATAAATAAAAATAAAAAAATAAGCTAGGTGGGGCCGTGCACATCTGTAGTTTCAGCTACTCAGGAGGCTGAGACAGAAAGATTGCCTAAGCCTAGGAGGTCAAGGCCGTGAGCCGTGATTATGCCACTGTGGTCCTGCCTGCACAACAGGGAGACCGTGACTCAAAAACAAACAAACTCACCTCATATCACTAGCAGTCACTCCATTCCCATGACCCTCAGCCCCTGACAACTCATCTATATGGATCTGCCTATTCTGGACATGTCTATAAATGGAATTCTATGACAGGTTGCTTTTGTATCCAACTTCTTCCACTCAGCATCATGATTTTGAGGTTTATCCATGTTGTGGTGTGTCTGTGCTTCATACCTTTATACAGTGGCATAATATTCCACTGTGTGGATGAACCATATTCTACTTATCCATTCAGCCATTCATTCAGTTTGCATTGCTTTTTTCTTGTTGCTGTTGAATCAGGGTTCCACTCTTTTACTGAGGCTGGAGTGCAGTGGCACAATCACAGCTCACCACAGCCTCAACCTCCTGGGTTTAGGCAATTCTTCTACCCCAGCCCCCCTGAGTAGCTGGGACTATAGGCATGCACTACCATACCCAGCTAATTTTTGTTTTCATTTTGTTTGTTTGGTTGGCTGTTTTTGTTTGTTTGTTTGTTTTTTGAGTTGGAGTCTCACTCTGTCACCCAGACTGGAGTGCAGTAGCATGCTCACTATCACTGCAGCCTCAACCTGATGAGCTCAGATGATCCTTCCGCCTCAGCCTTCCAAGTAGCTGGAACCACAGGTGTGCATCACCATGCCCGGCTAATGTTTCTTTTTTTTTTTCTTTTTAATTTATTGTAGAGACGATGTCTCACCATGCTGCCCAGGCTGGTCTTGAACCTGTGGGCTCAGGTAATCCTCTTTCGTCTGCCTCCCAAAGTGCTGGGACTACAGGTAAGAGCCACTGTGCCCAGTGAAAATTCTTTCTAAGCTGGGCTCGGTGGCTCAGCCTGTAATCCTGTGCTTTGGGAGGCTGCAGTGAGTGGATTGCCTGAGCCCG
>NW_007247866.1:0-6447 GCF_000164805.1 Carlito syrichta | reverse complement strand
TGATGGGATTACAATGACAAATAATCTTTTTCGATGGATGCCCCAGTGACTAATCCTCCTCTGTGATGCATGCCTTTGTGATTGACCTTTCTGTGTGATGGATGCCACAGTGACTGGCCCTGCTCTGATCATGATTGCACCGATGACTTTCTCTCATTTCTGATGGCTTTACCAGTGACTAGTCTTCCTCCATATTTGATGCCCAAGAGACTAGCCTATCTCTGTGATGGGTGATTGGTGACTAGGCCTATTCAATATAGGTACACCTGTGAAGGCCCAGATCCAATTTTTTTTTTGGGTTGGAGTCTCACTCTGTCGCCCAGACTGGAGTGCAGTGGCTGCTCCTGGCCACCGCAGCCTTGACCTCCTGGGCTTCAGTGATCCTTCTGCCTCAGCCTTCCAAGTAGCTGGAATTACAGGCATGCGCTACAACGCCCGGCTGATTTTTTGATTTATTGTAGAGATGAGGTCTCGCTGCCAAGGTGGGTCTCGAATCCGTGGACTCAGGCAATCTACTCACCTCAGCCTCCCAAAGGTGTGGGATTACAGGTTGAGCCACCGAGTCTGGCTGGCTCACCTCCATTTTGCGTGACTCAGTGACACTGTCTCCTTTGTGATGGCTGTCTAGTGACTGGCTATTTTCCACAATGGTTTCCCCAGGGACTAGGCCATCTCTGTAATGGGTGTCACACTTACTTGGTCTCCTCTATACTCTGTGCACCACTGACTGACCCTCCTTTGTGATGAGTATCTCATTATCTGAGCCTCCTTCATAATCTGTGACACAAAGGCTAGGATTTTCCTCTGATTGCTGTACCAGTGACTGTCCTTCTTTTATGATGTTAGCCCCAATGAGTAGCCCTCTTTTCTGATGTGTGTCACAGTGAATGCGCCTCCTCTGTAATAATTGCCACAGGGAATGGTTCTCCTGTAATTGGTGTTCCAATGACTGCCCATCCTCTGTGACTAGACATCTTTTGTGGTGTATGTCCCAGTGACTGGGCCTTTTCAAAAATGGTGACTCTGAGACTGGAAGCCCTTCCTCCAAGCCTAATAAGGTGAAGAAATTCTCAAGACAGCTTAGGGGCCCCACCTTAGTACAGTAAGATAAAAGCCTTCCCAGAATAATGAAATAGTTCTTCTAGCACCATAAGAAAAGAACTTTCTTTCATGATTCATATTAGAAAGTAATGTAGCCCCAAACTGTAGTGAGCAAGTGTAATTCTCCTGTAAACTTGAGCTATTAAATACATAATTAGCCTGTATGTTACTGGTATGTAAGCCTTATCAGGGGGAAAAAGAAGCTAAAATTGTATAAAAGGCAATGTTCCTCTGTGTTCAGGGCTCAGCCTTTGAATGTGAATATGCTGAGACAGTACCAGCACAGATAAGTGCTGTTTCCAGGCAAAGTAGCCTCGGTGTCCTGTCTCTGTCTGTAAACATTTCCCCTACATTTCTGGTGAGTTGACCAGGAAACAAGAGTTGAAAACAGTGCTTCCATCTCGCTTATCGCCACAGTACCACCCCCAGGTTGCTGGAAGAGGTGACCTTGCCTGGCACCAGTAGACCGTTTGATCCATAGGGGACTAACTCTCTTCACACACTCGGGTGAGGACCTTGGAAGCACAACAGAACCCAGTAATCCCAGCCAGTCAGGGGAACATCAATCTTCAGATTGGGGAGAACCCAGGTTCAATTTGTTAGACCTCCTCCTAAGAGGCAGAAGGGAAGACTAATCACCTCACAGAGTTGCCCGAGAAGTCTCATAAGGGATAAAAAGTTTAACTCTAAGGCACTGGGTGGGAAGTTGATGTTGTGTGAATGTGAGTGAACGAGATGCCACTTAATGGTGAAGCAAGTACTGTAGCCCTGTTTTGGTTCAGGTGGCAACCTTCACATGGCTAAATGGCAGAAGTAGATTCGGGGGCTGGTGGAGTCCTTCATATGGCTAAATGGCCATAAGTCCTGTAGTGGCACCAAAACCTGGTCGGAGTTATACGGACTTGGCTATTGCCAAAAGACACCTGAAATATCTCCACGAGGGGTATGGCTAGAAAAGTGCAAAATGGCTGCTCATTTCTCTTACCCCCTCATTCCTTCCCACCTTGTGTGTGATTGTCATCTTTTAGTAGGAGGAAGTGGGTGGCAATCAGAGTAAGCTTACCTCCTTAGAATGTATGGTAAAGAATTTCAAAAAGGGCTATTCAAGGAATTATGATATTAAGTTAACTACCAGAAAGCTATAGATCATCTGTGAAGTAGATTAACCTTTGTTTGGGGTGGGCTGGCCCTCTAAGGGGTCATTAGATGAGAGACAAGTTAGTAAGGTGTTTGACATCATTGTGGGGGCTTCAGTTCACCCAGACCAGTTTATTGACTATTGGCAAGATGTAGTCCTCCCTTAGCCACCTTGGATAAAAACCTGTCTAGAAAAAAAGTTATAGATTAATGCTGGCCAAAAGCAACATCTCCCTCAAATTCCTGACCAGAGTTGAAAACTCTTCTCTGTTTGAAGAACCTGAGGAGACTCCCTCACTTTATGTGCCACTGTACCCTTCCTTGCCACCCACACATCCTGCAATTGCTGCAACTGAAGTTGCATCAAATTTTGGCCTCAGTCCAGAATCCACCCTGTCCCCAAGGTCACCCAAAACACCCCAGGCAGCAACTACTCCAGAGTTACCAACATTAACTGCTTACACCTCAGGAGGAAGGTGCCAGAGGAATTTTGCTGACAGTCTCCCTGCTCATAGATGTCAAAGGCTTTAAAACTGCTGTTAAGGGAAACTAGTGGTACCCTATACTACAATCCAG
The DNA here is from genome assembly GCF_000164805.1 of Carlito syrichta. NCBI lineage: Eukaryota > Metazoa > Chordata > Mammalia > Primates > Tarsiidae > Carlito > Carlito syrichta. The sequence continues at coordinate 3,633 of NW_007247866.1, read as the reverse complement.
ATGGCCAAATCCAACGGGCCAATGTACTTTTATATAGCAGTCTTTTATGACCACTGACCTTCTGAACTGAAAACATTATACCCCCTCATATACTGAGAAGACTCAGGCCATTATTGCATTATTGATAAAGTGTATTCCACCATCCAAACCCACAAGTCCACTTGGAGTGATTGCCACCAGCTCGTCTTAACTTTGTTTAACACTAAATAAGCCTGCCACATTACTCAGGTTGTTTTAGAATGGTTAGTGGAGCACATACCTGAAGGAACACTGAACTCACAAGCATATTCCCAAAGTCATTTCCAGGGAAAATCCCCAGTGGGATTCTAATGATGACCATGTATTTCAAATGCGTAAACTTTATCAAGAGGCCCTTTTGGATGGTATGAAGAAAGACCCAAAGACAGACCTAGCCAGTTTTATAAGAGGCTATGCGAGGTGCTCATCTTTAAACTCCCTTCAATCCAGAGGCAACTGAAAATCAGCATATAATTAATGCAGCCTAAGTAGACCAAGCTCAGGGAGACATCCAGCATAAATTACAGAAGTTAGAAGGCTTTGCTAGGATGAATTCTAGCCAACTGATAGAAATTGCAGCAATGATCTTTGTTAATTGAGACCAAGAGGTCCAAGGGAGGCAGACCACAGAATGAAAAAGGAAGTAGGTGTTCTTGCTGCTGTTTTGACAATGTGATGCACCCAGGGAACTGGCCTAACAAGCCAAGGCTGAGACTGAGACTGAGGTCCAGGCAAACAGAGAAAACAGCAAGAAGGGCAACCCTGCCTGATGGTGAGATTGGGCTGGAACCAACGTGTTTGCTGCTTCCAAGGGGTACTGGAGAAATAAATGCCCAGAGCCAGAAAATTTCCATCTGGCTCCTCAAGGAAAAAGGAGAAGCCAGGTGGTTCAGGAACAATGCTAGTCTGCTCCCCAGCCATATGTAGCACCCAAGAATCATTTTGTTGACTTAGCTAACACAGAAAGCTATGGGGAAGACTACGACAGACCGGTTTCCATTTTACTAGGTCCTCTAGAGCTGATGGTCTGAATCACTGTGGAGTATGGACCCTTGACTTCATGGTAGACACTGGGATAGAACATTATGTAGTAACCCAGCCTGTGGGCCCTCTTTCACCAAGACAAACTACCATTGTGGGAACCGTGGGTTGCCAACCCATCTCCCATTTTTCCAGTCCTGGAGATGTAATTTAAGGTGCCATGATGTTGATCATGAATTTCTGTACCTCCCAGTTTGTCCAGTGGCTTTATTGGGCCAAGATCTTTTGGAAAAGTTGCAAGTCCCAGTACCTCTACTCCAATGGCCAGGGAGCTTTGTTTCTTGGGAATTCTGAAACAAAAGCATGATTCTTACAGTCCCCCAAGGAGAAGAGTAGTGCCTTTATAGACTCGCGGAAGTTCCATGGCAAAAACCTGAAATTTATTTCAAGGAGCCTGGTGTATAGACTGAGGATAATCCCTCTGGACTTATCCAGAGCATACCCCAGTAATAATAGAACTAATGCCACGATCTGTGCCCATCCATCAAAAACAGAATTTTATCCCTCACAAGGTTCAGGTTGAGATCCAGTAGCATCTAGATAGACTTTTAAAATATGGAATACTCCAGTCTTGTCAGTCGTCATGGAACATGCAGCTATTGCCACTCATAAATAGGAGACAGATGATTACAGTAGGGTTCAAAACTTTTGGGTAGTAAATTAAGCCATTGTTACTTTACACCCAGTTGTCCCCAACGCCAACACTCTCCTATGACTTATCCCCATGAAAATCACCTTCTTTACCTGTTTAGCCCTGAAAGATGCTTTCTATTGTATCCGCTTGACTCCTCAGTCAGCTGATTTTTACTTTTCAATAGGAATATCCAGATAATGTCGATAAAAGTCAACTTACTTGACTAGACTGCCACAGGGGCAAAATTTCTCCAACTATTTTTGGTACAGTGGTAACCTCTGACTTAAAGTCATTCCCACCAGTTCAGTATGACTATACACTGCTCCAATATATGGACAATCTGCTGCTGGCTGGGAGAACATGGGAGGACTGCCTGAAAGGAATGCAGCAGCTTCTTACCCTCCTATGGAAGGCCGGCTATAAAGTTTCAAAGAAAAACTCCAAATCTGCTGAGAGAAGGTAAAATATCTTAGTTTCCATTTATCCCAAGGGCAATGTCAGCTCAACCCAGAGAGGAAACAAGCTGTTTACTCCATCCAGTTCCAACAATCAGAAATCAGGGGCCACAGGTTTTGTAGAATTTGGATATGTAACTTTTCACTGCTGTCAAGGACTCTCTATGAAACCACAAATGGGGTAGAAAGAGGAACTATTTTACTTGAAAAAGCACAAGAGAAAGCCTTCAAGGAAATTAAGCAAGCCCTCATTAGTTCACCTAACCCGTGGCTCCCTGAAATAACTAAGCTGTTTGTGCTGTGTATACATGAGTGTACTGGAGTGGGAGTAGGGGTCTTAACTCAAATGTTAGGGTCATGGCATCGGCCAGTAGGATACCTCTCCAAGTAACTCAACTCTGTTGCTCTAACCTGGCTTCCTTGCCTAAGGGGACTCACAGCCATGGTCCTTCTAGTGACGGAAGCTAACAAATTGACTATGGGGCAAGAACTAACAGTCCAGGTACCACACTTGCTGTCAACATTAATGAAAAATAAACGGTAATACTGGTTGACTGATGCTCGAATGGTCAAAAACTAGGAAATGTTATGTGAGAATCCATGCATTCACTTGGAAGTAGTGTGGACTCTCAATCCTGCAAACTTGCTGCTTACTAAGTCAGGTCAGCCCTGTCATGATTGGATCAAGATCAAGGATGAGGTGATCTCCAGCTGACCTGACTTTGCAGGTCATCCTCTCAGGGGTCCTAATGTTGAATATTTCAGATCGCAGCAGTTTCATAAGGGAGGAAGAGCAGTTTGCAGGATACTCTGTAGTAAAACTGCAGTCCATCATCCAGGCAAAATTTCTCCCTAAAGGGACTTCAGTAAAAAAAAAAAAAGACAGAATTAATTGCACTAACCTGAGCCTTCCAGCCAGTGGCAGGAATAAATGGCAATATATACACTGACCCTAAATATGTCTTCACTACTCTCCATGAACAAGGGGTTTTATATAAGGAGTAGTGTTTAATCAACTCAGGAGACAAGGACATAAAATGTGGTAAATAAATTCTTGAGCTTTTAGGTGCTGTATGGTAAAGGTAACAGTCATACGTTTCTGGGTACACCAGAAGGGAGACAAAATGGTTACTCAAGAAATTCAGAAGGCAGACTTGGAGTCAAAGCTCACAACCTCCCAAGGAGCAATGAAACCAACGACTTTGGTCACAGCATTGTTCCCAAGTCCATTGGCAGAATAAGACCCTAATTATTCACAGCATGATCAAACTTGGTTCAAAACTGAAGATGGGGCTTATCTCCAGTGTGAATGGTGGAAATTTTAAAATGGGCTAGTTGCTGTCCTTGAGACTTTGATCCCAACTTTTGTCAAGCATTTTAATCAAGAAACCCAGCGCCGGGCTCGGTGGCTCAGCCTATAATCCCGCGCCTTTGGGAGGCTGAGGTGAGTGAATTGCCTGAGCCCGCGGGTTCGAGACCCGCCTG
>NW_007247865.1:0-6506 GCF_000164805.1 Carlito syrichta | reverse complement strand
TGTTTTCTTTATTATTGTTGTCTGACTGGGTTAAACATTCTTGTCTTCAAGTTCTGAGATTTTTTTTCTTCCGCTTGTTCTAGTCTTTTAATACATTCCAGGCAGAGTGTGGTAGCTCAAGCCTGTAATCCCAGCACTTTGGGAAGCAGAGGAGAGAAGATTGCCTTACCTCAGGGGTTCGAGACCAGCCTGAGCAACATGGTGCGACCTAGTCTCTACAATAAATCAAAAAAATTAGCCAGACGTGGTGGCACATGCCTGTGGTTTCAGGTACTTGGAAAGCTGAGGCGGAAGGATCACCTGAGCCCAGTATGTCAACGGCTGCAGTAGCCATGAGTGTGCCACTGCCCTCCAGTCTGAGCGACAGAGTGAGACTCTGACTCAGAAAACCAAAAACTTTCCACAGCATTTTGAATTTCACTTAATGATTCTTTCATTTTCAGAACTTTAGTGTGTGTGTGTTTGTTTTTAAGTGTCCATCTCTTGGAGAGTTTTTCATTCAGGTCCTGAATAGTTTTAAAAATTTCTGTATGTTGGTGTTCAGTTTTCTCCTGAAGTTTGTTGATCAGTTTTATAATCAACCTCTTGGATTCTATGTCTAGAATTTCAAAAATTTCATCCTGATTGGAGTTTGTTGCTGAAGAGTTGGTATGGTCTTTCATGGGTGTGGAGAACCCTGTGTTTTCATGTTGTCAGAACTATTTTTCTGCTTTCTACCATTTGGGTAGACTGTTTCTTCTTATCAGAGGTTGGCAGGGAGCTGACATAGGCATGTAGGGTTCCCTTGGCTATATATCACCTTGGTGTCATGAATTTCTCAGTTGCCCAATGTGGCAGCCCTGTGCTGTGTACCTGCACAGTGTCCTGAGGGGCTGGAGTGTCTTGGGAAGTGGCAGTAGGGTTTGGGGTCAGGGCTTCCCTGAAGCTGAGGTATTATATTGAGACGGTGGGCTGTAATGCTGAACCTCGGTCAGGAGGTGGCACATTGGGGGAGAGAGCCAGCCGCGATGGTGGCTGTGGGGTTTCTCCTTGGTGATGTGTTCCAAGGGTGTGCCAGCCAGCCTAGGCCAAGGGCGGGGATTTCCCAGGCTTTCTGTTTTGAGCCTTTGAGGGAGGGTGGGGTTGGGTAGGTGGGTGGCTCAGAGTGTGGTGGCTCAGCATCAACTTGTTGGCCTCCAGTCATCCTTTGGCCTCAGTCTTCCAAGTAGTCAGAACCATAGGCATGCACTACCACGCCTGGTTAATTTTTGATTTATTGTGGAGATGAGGTCTCGCCAAGTTGTCGGGGCTCGTCTCGAGCACCAGCATCCTGCAAGAGTGCACTCTTGGCTGCCCCAGTGGGGATTGGGATGGAGTCCCAGGTCACTGGAATAATGCTGTTGTCAGGGCAGGCAAGGAAGAGTTGCCCTGGGGAGTGAGGGGTTGCTTTGGCAACCCACTTTCCAGCTTGGCCTCGGGCTGCTTTTCTTCCCAAATGTCCAGGTGCAGTCTGCCTGGGTGTGCTCAGGCCACCTGCCCCAGCCAAGAGCTGTCTGCAGCTGAGGAGTTTGCCTTTGGGGCCCATCCCCTCCCAGGCTGGCTAGAAAGCAGCCCCTGCCTGCAAGGGCAGACTTCCTGGGAAATGGCAGCTGGTCTTTCAAGGCTCTTTTTTCCTGCACCACTCCATGTAGGCTTTGGCAGAGCACAGCTGTGGATAAGTCAGTTTTCCCCGAGGGACTAGAGTTCCACAGGGCTCAAGGCCCCCTCCGCCAGGTCCATGAATTCCCCTCACTCACGCTCCCCACTGTGTCCCGAGGCTGCCGGTCGGCTGTGGTTGTGCAGAGTCTGACTGGCTTTTTTCACTGAGCATATTTTCCTAGTTCGTCCATGTTGTAGCCTGTTCATCTTTACTCTGTTCCTTTTCATTGCTAAGTAACATTCAGTTGTTGGAATCTATCATGTTTTGTTGATCTGTTCATCAGTTGATGGGCTTTGGGGTTGTTTTGACTTTTTGTTGTTGTTGTTTTTGAGTGGGGTCTCACTCTTTCGCTCTGCCTGAAGTGCAGTGACATGATCAAGACAATCACAGCTCACAGCAGCCTCGATCTCCTGGGCCCAAGTGATCCTTCCACCTCAGCATCCTAAGTAGCTGAGGCTACAGGCATGTGCTGCCACACCTGAGTAAATTTTTTGATTTTTTTTTTTTTTTGGTAGAGATAAGATTTTGCTATGTTTTTCAGGCTGGTTTTGAACTCTTGGGCTCAAGCAGTCTGCCTGCTTTGGCTCCCCAGAGCGCTGGGATTATAGGCGTGAGCCACTGTGTCTACCTTTTTTCAGTTTTTAACTATTATAGATAATGCTGCTGAGAATATTCATGTTCAAGCTTCTGTGTGAGCTTATGTTTTCATTTCTCTTGGGCATAGACGTAGGACTGGAATGGCTGAGTCCTGTGGTAACTCCATGTTGACCTTTTTTGAGGAACTGTCAGATAGTTCCACAGGGGCTGTTCCATTTTGGATTCCTGGCCAGCAGTGTACAAAGTTGCCAATGTCTCCATGCCCTCACCGACACTTGCTGTCATCCATCTTTGTGGTTCTGGTGAAGTTATCTTAAAGTCACATTTTTTCCTAAGTGCGTGTCCTTTTCCTCCAGACAGCTGGTGATGTCAGGAATGGGAAGATGTTACTCCTGGCATTCCTGGGTCCACGGCTGGACGGGACAGATGCCGAGTGGCCCTTGGGGGTCACCTTTTACACTCGCCCCACATCCCACGGTTTTGGTGGCACATGCAGCCACTTGCATGAAAGGAGGTGGTCTGGTATCTGAAGATCGGGTCATTCACCCGTAATGCATATCAAGGCCCTGGCTCTGCAGTAAAGGAGCGGTTAACTCACTTTCCGGCCGTCCACTGTGAGGGTGTCATGGTTTCTAGTGGGTCTTCCCTGCCCCGGAATACTTTGGTGAGGACCTTCATCGTCTCTTTTGCCTTTTTACTGAGGCTGTGACCCCTTTTCTGGTCAGAGTCTCCTTTGTGAAAACAAACTTTAGTCTTTGTAGCCTTTAAAGCTCTTTGAGAAACCACAGGCTTTGTGTTTGCTTGAAACCTCCCCTGGACCACTAAGAAAACAGTCTTTCTTCACCAAAGCCCGTTGTAGCTGAGGTTTGTCTTCCTCTGGTCAGCTGCTCACGTTGATGGAAGGGCACCCAGGGAACTGTAAGGAGAGGCCTCCCTTCGTGAAAGATGCCCTGAGCAGTAAGGGCAAAGGCAGCTTCTGCTACACATTCCTTTGGCCTTTGAGACGTTGCAGGGCCATGGGTAGGGCTAAGAGAGGCAGGATCCCAGGCCCCTCTGACTCAAAACACCTTGCCCTTTGCATGTGATAGAGTCTTTCTTGGCCCCCACCTGTTTGGTTCTGGGGGCAGACCAGGCAGGGAATATGGATGAGGGACATGGGGTGGTTTTGGAACAACAGGGTATGGTGGGGAGTGTGGAAAACCAGAGAACACAGCCATTTCTAGATAGGCCCAGCCAGTCTCTGGTGATCAGAGGGATGAGGCCCAACTGGCTAGATCTTCAGGCTTTTCAAGAGAACTGGGACATTGGCTTTGTTTGTGGCATATGCTTCTTTTTATTTTTATTTTTTTGGAGTCAGAGCCTCACTGTCGCCCAGGCTGGAGTGCAGCGACACGCTCATGACCGCAGTCTCTACCTGCTGGGCTCAGGTGATCCTTCCCTCTCCTGTGAGTCATGGAGTCCAGGTGAAGAGAGAATAATCCTGTAAAAGCTGGTGATTGGGGGTACTGCCCCTCTCATTCCTCTGTTTTCTCTTGCACTGGAAGGGAAGGGGTTTACTCCCCCAGAGGTGGTCAGGAGGAATGAAAGACTCAGGATGGGAACAGCCTTGTCCACAGTTCACAGATGTGAGGGGCGTTGGTGGCATGCACTGCACTGAGCCTGTAGTGAGCCGTCAAAGGCAAGAGGTTGCAGCAGGAGGAGCACAAGTTTTCACCTGAGATGGGCCTAGGTTCAAATGCCAGCCTAGCCCCTTGCAGTCACGTGGTCACCAGCGAGTGTCTTCCTTCCTTTCAGCCTCCTTTTCCCCTTCCTGAAATGGATGTCACGGCACCTGTGCTGCGGGGATGGTGCTGAGCATGGTTTGTGCATAGGATGTCTCCCCTTCCCTCAGCCCTGGGGAATTAACTCCAGTGCATTTCTGCCTCCCCTGTCTGCTCTTCTAGGGAACACCTTCGGCATGCTGGCTGGGCTGATCTTTGACTGGACAATTCTGAAGGACACAGGGGCGGACAGGTTCTCAGACTCCCACAGTGCATTGCAGTAAGAGGTGCCTGTGGCCAGGCCTGACCCCCTCCAAAGAGAGGCAGGAAGATGTCCTGGGGGCTTTCATCACTGTCAGCAAGGATCCCAAGACGGTGGTCAGGATGTCTGCTGATGTTGTGGTGATGGGTTAGGAACAGGGTTCAATCCCACTAGGGGGCAAGGACCTTGCTGATTCTGTAGCCCACTGGGGTATGTTCTATGAGAACTCATCAGACTTGGGACATCCAGCTGGAGAAAAGAGGTGACTCAGGTCACAGAAGGCTGTCTCGGGGTGCGGGGTAAGGGTGGGTGACCCCAGAAGCAGCACTTCCTCTGGGGGCAAGTTTGAGGAGAAGCAGGTTTTGGCTGAGAGGACGGGCCCACAGAGCGACAGCTGTTCTCTGGGGAACAAGCTGGAGTCTCTAGCACGGTGGCTAAGGGGTTGGCACCTTAGGTATCGTGACCCACGTCATCCTCCCAGCAACCAGGTGGGCTGTATGTGCTGCTGCTCTCTCCATCTCTCAGTTGCAGAAACTGAGACTCAGGAGGTTGAGCCCTTGTCTGAGGTAGGTGAGTGGCAGGGCTGGAATGTGAACTCAGAGCCGTAGAGCTGCACTGTCCGGTGTGGTGGCCATGGCCCCATCTGGCTGTCCAAATGTGAGGCAAAATGGAGGTTCAGTTCCTAAGATGCTCGTGAGCAGGCGGCGAGCGACTGCTGTGTGTTGGGCAGAGCAGAGCCAGGCCCTTCCATTCCGATGTGACGTTCTCTTGGCGGTGCTGGGATGGACCCGAGTTCTGAACCGAGTTCTGCCTGTTCTTCATTGCTGAATCATGTTTTAAAGAGCACAGACCCTTTTGGGGGATATACCTTGGCAACCATGGCAAGTCTACAGAATGCTTGCCAGTACTGTACACACAGTGAATTCCCTGAGAGTCATCTGAGAGCCGGTTGCCATGCCATGTCCAGGACCCTGGTGACATTAATGTGCATTTCCTACCATTGAGGACATTTGCCAGCATAACCACAACATTGTCATCAAGATTAGGAAATGAACACTGCTGTTTACAGTCTTCGGGCCTCATTTAAGTTTTGCCATTTGGCTCAGATTTACACTTCTTAGCAAAAAACAACAACAAAAAAATTGCCTAGAACCCAGTCCAAAATCTCATGGTCTGTTATCTTGTCTCTCTTAGTCCCTGTCAGCATGGGATAGTCTCTTAGTCTTTCTTTGGCATTGACCGTCTTGACACTTGTGATGGTGACAGTCTGGTTATTGTGCAGGATGGCTTTTGTTTTGGGTCTGTCTGATGTTCCCACATTACCAGACTCAGAGCTTTGCACCTTTGGCAGAAATATCATAGAAGGGAGAGTGTGTGTTCTTTTGATTGCCTCTGATGGTAATTTCAAGTGGTCGGATACTGACACTGGTTCCAGCAGTTACTTGAGTGAGGTGGTATCTGCCAGGGCTTCCCATGACGAAGTCGCTTTCTTATCCTTTTGCAGTTAATAAGTATTTTGTGGGGGCATTAACAGTCTGGTCCTTCGTTTTCTTTTCTTTTTTTAAGACAGAATATCTTTACTCTGAATTATGGTAAGTTGGGAACCATCTGTATATAAATCAGAAGAGAACCTTTTTTTAAACATAGTGTGTTGGTTTCTTTTTTATATTCTATTTTAAAGTTGTGGGGTACAATTCAGGATTAGGTATATAAGTGGACATTGTACAGGTAAAGTTTGGGCCTCCTGTTGATCCCCACATTGCCTAGTTTGAGATCAGGTACGCTTATTGATGTTGTGTCTCCCACTCACCCCCTCCCCCATGGCATCCTGCTACTGCCAATCCCTGTCTTCTTCTTATTATTATTATTTTTGTGAGTTGGAGTCTCCGTCACCCAGGCTGGAGTACAGTGGCCTTCATCAGGGAACACACTGCACCTGAACCTCAGCTCTCCCCCTGTGAAAACAGAGGGAATGCTGTGGGCTCCTGTTAGGTGGGCAGGTGGAGTGGCGCTTGGGCCTCTCATGGGCTGGCCTGGCATGTGCTTGGTTACCTGGGGGTCTGCCCTCTTCTGGGCCTCCAGACCTGTTCCCTTCTGTGACAGGCCTCCAGACAGCCTGGTCCATGAACCGAATGCTAACTGACATCTGAGACCCTGGGCGTGCTGGAACTGGGTCGTCCTGGACTTTTCCTTCAGTTCAGCACGTGAC
>NW_007247864.1:926498-981905 GCF_000164805.1 Carlito syrichta | reverse complement strand
ACTGCACTCCAGTCTGGGCGACAGAGTGAGACTCCAACTCAAAAAAAAAGAGAATGTAGTAACTGAGAAATAAGTCTGTGATGTTTAAAACAATATAATTCAATAAATACTAGGTTAACATTAGCTATATTCTTAACTGCACGAGTTCAACTAAAGCAAGCTGTTTCCTGGTGTATGTTTTTATGTTCTTGGGATATAAGTACTATCCACAAATTTGGAAACAGTTTATTTCCTTTATCATCACTTAAAAAAAATGTAAACACATTAAATTCTCTAAAAGCACACATTGTAAACTATTTTATGCACTGATTTCTTTGTTCCTCACATTTGGAGAGTACTGGACTAAATAAATTACATACAGAATGTGTAATAAAAATTTTATACATGGTTAAAGAAAATGATTTTAAAAATTACTTTATCCTAAATCTTTAATTACTGTAAATAGTACTTTATCCAATACCATTTAATCTCAGTTATGTGAATTTAGTTTTAATTTATTCTAGTGCTTTATACACAGAATCCAAAGCTTTTTTCAAATGTATAATTTTATTTCTAAATCTTAACCTTGGCAGACATTTAAAAGAATATTTGTTTATACTCATCTCTCAAATATATATCTAATCCAGACCACTGTGGTGTAGTAAAAATTGCAAAGGGCCAGTAGCAAGGTAAAGAGAGAATTCGTGTCCTTGGTGAGTTGAGGCCAGGCACTTTTCTCTGTCTCTCTATCTCTCTGTCTCTCTCTTTCTATCCCCATGGAAGTGGTCTATGAAGAAATTTGTTTGTAATGACATTCTATGTGCACATACATAGATTTGAATGAATTATGTGAATGGTTAAAAAATCAAACTTTATGTACAATGACATTTTAAAGGTAGGCGACTAATAAGGTATATACTTTAGGAAAATTCATGCTAGTCATTTAATCCTAAATTATACAAAAAAGTAATTTAAACTAAGCATCAGATTCATTTCATGTTGTTTCTTGAAAGTCACAAAAGAAAAGATGGGAAAGTGAAGAAATTAGGTACCATTCATTAAAAACTATCAGTTATATAAAATACTCATATAATTCTAAGACATTATCAATTTTAAAAGTTCATTGTGGCCAAGTGCGGTGGCTTGAACCTGTAATCCCTGCAATTTGGGAAGCCAAAGCAGGAGGATTGCTTGAACCCAGGAGCTCAAGACCAGCCTAGGTAACACAGCAAGCCCTCGTCTCTTTAAAAAGAACAAAAAAAAGCCAGGTGTAGTGGTGCACACCTGCAGTCCCAGCTACTCTGGAGGCTGAAGGAGGAGAGTAGCCTGTTCCCGGGAGTCTGAGGCTGCAGTGAGCCACAGTAGTGACACTGCACTCTAACGTGGGTCACAAAGTGAGACTTTGACCCCCCAAAAAGTTCATTTAAAATACACTTTGATTAAGCAGAAGAAAGTGTATTCTCTCCTGTTCTCTTCTACTACTCATATATCTGTATACATATATATACAGTTATATTAGAACCAATTATGTTTTGTTTGTGAACATTTCTAAAAAACAAAATTATCATGCGTATTCTCTACTAAATATATTCACACTATTAATGTGCCTAACATTGTTCTCTTAATTTCTTGCAAATATAAGTATCATAATTTACTTCAATGTATTAAATAGAGTTATGACTCAAGATCTTAAATGATTATATTTAATAAAAGGAGGCACAGTACTGATTCTTTGGTATACCTATCTGAAATAATAAAATATTTTTAAAAAATAACTCAATTTATCAAAATTAATGATGATTTTTATTTTTAAATAAATATATTTGCCTAATTCATATTCATTACTAATACATTTGTTAAGTTCTTTAACTATTGGAGTGATATTGCCTTTTTATCACCTATATTGTAACACAAAGATTTCCCTAAGAAATTAATCCAGAATATTGGTTGAATTAGAGAACATGTGGTACTTGTAAATATGTAGATATAAGAAATGCTTTGTCTGTAGTCTCAAAAAGACCAGCATAAGAATTCAGTTTTGAGTTGAATATTTTTATTTTTAAATATTAAAGGAAATTGGTAGGTTTTATAGATTAAAATATGTTTTTGGAAGTTGGCATAATCCTTTTCAATATGATATAGATTTTATTTAAAACATAAAAACATCTCACAAAACTACCTTTCATTTTTAATCTTGTATGCTATATTGTTTTATGCTCTGGCAATTGAAAAAAATATTTGAATTGATGTAGTGCTGTTAATTGGGGAAAAAACTTTTAAAAATATGGTCGCCAAAGAAAAGTGTGTCCATGGCATCTCAAAGGTTCCTTGGGTTTCCTAACCATACACTACTTGGATCAGTTATCCCCTTCTTGAAACTACCTATTGAGTATGGAATTCTCAGTCACTGCAACCTGCATCATCATAAAACAGACTCAGAAAGAGGGTCACATTCATCCCACACAGGTAGTCATCTCCTGTGACACCCCCAAACTCTTACTACTCTCAATATAAAAATCTCTTCTTCCCACACTCAGGATCTACAGTCCCAGTGGGTATGAAACAAAGTATAAACTCATGAAGGTTGCTTCTCAGCAGTGGCGCTCCGAGTCATCAGAACCCAGACCGGTTCTTTTGTTTCCTGTTGAATTTAATGAAACTGTCATCTAATCAATTTATAATGGTGAGGTTATTATGACTTAAAAAAACTAGAGGGAAGCAACAAACATCATTTATTCATTTCTCAATTTAAATACTGTTTAATTAAATAAAAACCACAAATACTTTTATATTGATTCATTCCTCTCAACATGAGCTACTTAAACAATAAAATATAGGTAAAATTGAAAACTACTTTTCAGCTACTTGGTTCAACAATAATGTGAATCTAAATTTGAGGTATACTCGGGCTCGGTGGCTCAGCCTGTATCCCGCGCTTTGGGAGGCTGAGGTGAGTGGATTGCCTGAGCCCGCGGGTTCGAGACCCGCCTGGGCAACTTGGTGAGACCTCATCTCTACAATAAATCAAAAAATCAGCCGGGCGTGGTAGCGCGCGCCTGTAGTTCCAGCTACTCGAAGGCCGAGGCGGAAGGATCGCCGGAGCCCAGCAGGTCGAGGCTGCGGTGGCCGGGAGCGGCCACTGCACTCCAGTCTGGGCGACAGAGTGAGACTCCAACTCAAAAATAAATAAATAAATAAATAAATTTGAGGTAGATCATATGCAAGGAAAATTACCTAAGGAATCCTTTTATACAGACTTTTTTTTCCTAATCAACTTTACTTTGAATTCATATTTTTTATCTAATAGATATTGTTTATATTTCTTCATTTTTCATTTTAAAGATAACTTATCCTACTTTAATAGGTATACATATCAGATTATTATCATTTACATTTTTAACACTTGGAGTGCTTATTCTATTTAAACTTGCAAAACCAGTAGTAAATTTAAATCCTAAGTAAATTCTAATCCCCAATGTTGCATTCATTAATCAGTGATAGTTTACACTAATATGGGTTCATTGATCTTATTCTTCAGACTCTCCCATGTGAGTAATTTCATCCTTTAGAAGACATTATTAGATACATTAAGTGGTGGCATTCCATTTTAACAAATGAGCCTGGCTTGACTGCTGGAGAAACACCCAATTAATAATGAAATATAAAGTGACTTGTATAATATTTCATATTGTAACATCTAATTTATCGAAATCCTGGAAAAAAATTTCATGTGTAGCCATTCAGAGATGAATTATCAGAAAATATTCATCCCTAAAGTATTGATTAAATTAATTGAAATCTACATGTGTTTCTTGCGTGTTTATCTTTAAATAGTCTTCATATTAAAGTTCTTAGCTTTATATACATCTTGAACATTTAAAAATACTTTTAAATTAAACTTTCAATTTATTAATGAAATTTGGGAGTTCTTAATTTTGGGAAGTTTTACTGTCTATTAGTCTTAAATGTACAGTCTCTTTAAAAATCCACTTTATTGTCTCTTGCTGAGAATAGTTTCTTTCTTTCTATTATAAGTCTGTTTTTAATGTAACACATATCATGACCATGGGGAGGAAAAAATTATTAGAGTGTCATTTTTTTCATGTGATATCATATTTTTAAGCAAGAAAAGAAATACTACTATTACTAGCAAACCTGTGCCTGAAATGTGTTTTATTATTTGAATCTAAAAGTAACCCCAAGGTGAACAGTGGGATAATATTGATAATATTTTGAAATATGATGCCACTCCCACCCCTTTGCATTTCCTCACCCTTTCTCACCTTCCACCCGTTTATTCAGTAGCATTCATTCCCTCAACCAAGGGAAGGCTGAAAGACAAAAGAAAATCACTTCAAATTCAAAAGTTGCGGCTTTTGTACCACTAAAGTTTTGGCACTAGATTAGATAAAGACTAAGCCTTAGACTTGATAAAGGACCCATAAGCAGGAAGCAGAGGCAGAAGTAAAGCAGACAGCAGCAATGGAGGAAGAGAAGGAGAAAGGAAATCCCACCTCTGTGGAAGTCACAAATCTGGTAAGCTCCCAGAAATTTCTGCATTGGGCATGATGCCGCTGCAGAAAACAGCCCAGAGTCATCAGAAAGACAGTTGAGCTACCTCCCAGAAAGTCACCCTGCTAAAAGTGCTTTAGGACGATTCCTTAAGGGCAGTGTGAACTGAGCATTGTGCAGTTGGGAGAAAGAGGCTGGTATAGTGAACTTCATGAACTGATATAAAAAAACCAGTGGAAACAGGAATATCTCAGCATTTTATTGTAAATTTCCCATGGGATAAGACCAACCAGGTGAGATGTCTCAGTTCAAGAATTAAGTGGATCTGAGTGTGTTGAACCAAGGAGTGTACCATTGTATATGCTGGTGAGCTCTTCCTAAATCATTCCATCGGAGCCAATGCACCCTTCCCCCGCCTGCTAGTAATGTCAGCCTTTGATGACTTCACAACTGTATCCTTATTGGGGACAGCCCTCATCTGCAGAGATCTGCTTCTCTTCTCCCAAGGCAGCTAATGGCCAATTACTGGCCAAGGCAGGGATGTGATGTAAAACTCAGCTCCATAATCTACATTTGGGCCAATTCTGAAAGTCCACCCAGTTCTAGAGTTCTCTGGAGAATCAGGTGCGATCACACTGCAGATCAGCTTATCCCTCTGCCCTCCTGACTTTTGCACTCTTCTGGGTGTACCCCCTGAAAGCGTTCCTTAAGGTTAATTCCCCTTCTGCACTCAACTCACCATCTCAGAGACTGTTTTAAGGGAACCCCATCTAAAACGCAAGGATAAAGGCTAAAATATGTTTAGTGCTGAGAGTCCAAAAGCAGACAAGGTGGTAGGGTTATGGAGATTTATGGAAGGGAAGAAAGGGAGTCTTGCTAAGGCAAAAGATTTTTGAGCTCCTACTTAACACCTGCTGGTGGAAGTGTATTGTTCTTCAGGGGTGGTTTTACTTCAGCTGCTGGGAAGGCTCTCCAACACTATCTCTATGTCCTGCAGAGGAAGCCACATCAAGGACCAGCTCTGATTTCTTCTACACCGGCTGGTCCCAAGTCCTTCAGAATTTAGCCAAACTTTGGTGGAATAGATGTATTGTGAATCCCTGATTTTTCTGATATGAAGTTTCTAACCGGAGTACTAGGAGATGATATTACAAATTAGCAGTTATAGAAAAATAGAGGAACATTGTTTGAACATTTAATCTGTTGACTGAAATTGGTGCTGTTTACATGAAATAGGTAAAATATTGCTCATTTTACAAATGAAGAAACTGAGTTTTTGGTATGTATGGACTTGCCCAAGTTCATCTTCATTAGACATGTCAGAGATAGATTTGAACCCAGGCCTAACTCCAAAGTCCTCATTCTTATTTATCACAACCCTACATAATATCAAACTGCTTAAACAAGTATTCTCATTCTCCAAAACTATTTTCTTTTTATCTTTAGTTTTCTGTTTATGACATCTCAGGGATTTAAATAAATGTAAACAATGTTTTCTCACATCATACTTATGAAATTATCTCTAACTGGCATTTTATTGCACCTATGACTATAACAGTGAGTGGAATAAAATATCAAATTCCTTTTTATAGTGGTTTGTAAATTTAAGTATTTAAGGATTAGGAAAGCACTATTTGTTTTAATTTTTTCCTTTACTCTGTCTCTACATAAATGAACAAGTATATCTATTTCTCATTTCTTTTTTCATCTTTTTTGCACAATATTTTATTAAATAGTATTCAAAAAAAAGAACCATAAATGAAACTCTGAAAATGTACAACAAATATTTTACTCTGTCTATTATAGTAATACAAATTTTCTTATTTCTTGGGAAAACACTCTTGACCGAAAACCTTACATTTTTAGAACATATTATTGACAAATATTGTTATATCTCTAAAGATAAAATAATATTGTTTTACACATGTTGAAAAAAATGTATGTTATAAATTAACATAGGAAATGTTTACTTATATCTTCAATCACCTGCATAAAAACTACACAGAACTTATTTTTTAAAGCTGCTTTATAAATAAATGTGAGAGGATGATTTAAGTCATTATCATATACCTTGAAAAAACATAAAAGCATAAACAGAACAAAACTCCTTGACTAAAATCTCATAAAATGCTGGAGTATGGAGTCCTCCAGCAGCTAAAGCAATAGCAGAAAGATATAAATCTGAGTGATGCCTAATTTCTTCAATCATTTCACCCCAAAAAAGTCTCCTTCAGAAAGGATATGTGAAGCCGTCATCCTATTAATATTTTCTTCTTCAAATCAAAAGCTTAATGAAAAGAGAAAAAAGATATGGATTATCAAAATTTACCTTTGAGTTTATGAGCTTAAAAGTTACTTTCAGAATTTCTCAAAGAGAAATCTGAGAAAATATTACAGTATCTAATCAAAGGAAATAATACTTGAAAACCCTATGAACAGTGCTAGCTGCAAGAACTGTGGAAGCTTTTCCTTTGAAGAAAAACAAATAAATCTCACCAATGACTACTGCACAGATAATATTTGTGCTTTCTTATTAACTACATTGAGTGACTGACATTTGTTTCTCTTTTATAAGCATCTGATATGAATCTTTAATTTCTTAATACATTCTTTTCATAAAAGTATTTATCAAAAAATGTTCATGAATTTACCTTCTATCGGATTTTCCAAGGTTTATTGAGATAACCTTTGGAATGACAGTCTTTTATTTTTTTTTTCTTAAACACGGAAGAAACTTGGTAGATATGATATATAATAAGGCTCTGGAATTGAAACCACTAATCATACTGCACAGATACATAGAGGTCTCTCTTTTTCTCACTCTCTCTTTCTCTCTCTCTCTGTATATGTGTGTGTGTGTGTGTGTGTGTGTGTGTGTGTGTGTGTGTGTGTGAATATCTTTTTATTTAGCACTGTGTTACATACTATACAAAACATTGAACAATTTATAGCATATTCGCCTTAGCTTATTAAGTATAAATTATTGTATCTATGCTTTAAAAAATATGATGGCAGGCCTGGCACGGTAGCTCAGGCTTCTAATGCCAGCAGTTTGGGAGGCCAAGGCAAGAGGATTGCCTGAGACCAGGGGTTTGAGACCAGCCTGGGCAACTTGGCGAGACCTCTTCTCTACAATAAATCAAAAAATTAGTCGGGTGTGGTGTCTCGCACCTGTAGTTCTAGTCCCTTGGAAGGCTGAGGCAGAGGGATAACCTGAGGCCAGCAGGTCGAGGCTGCAGTGACTGTGAGCACGCCACTGCACTCCAGCCTGGGTGACAGATTGAGACTCCAGCTCAAAAAAAAGAAAAATATAATGGCAGGTTAACAACATTCAGCAAAATAAAAACTTATGATACTTTTCATATACTGTATATTAATTTATTTGTTAGATAAGATGCTCCGGAGTTTATTTGTAATTATTTCAATTTATACATTAAAATTAAAAATTGTTTCTTTGGTCATTAGTAGTTTTTTTTAAATGTTAGATTTAGGTTGATTTCTAATTGTTAAACTCTAATAAATTAGTTAAAATAATTAGACAAAGGAAATTTATATATCTAAAAAAGGTTAGGGCCACACAAAAATTAGCCTAATGTTGAAAAATTAAGAAAACAAAAGATGAGCTTTTGAACAAAATAAAAATGATAGCAAGACGATTTCCAATTATTATGCTGGTGCATAAGTTCATAGCATTTGTTTTGTGCATGGCAAAACTGCAGTGTTGGGAGTTTATTATTTGTCGTTGAGAGTGACAATGTTGTGCATATAAAAATGCCTTGCATTTTTCAGATTTGAAGAAAGATGGTGCTATTTGTGGGCTAAAGAAGATGGAGTGTCAAGTGGAAAAAAACAAACACTTAGACATACTCTTCTGAGTTTAGCAAAGGAGCAAAGGCAGCAAAGGCAGCTCAGAATATTGGTGCCATGTATGGGGAGAATGCCATCAGGGAAAGCATGGTAAGAAAATGGTTTTGTTGTTTCAAAGAGGACTACTTTGACATGAGTGATTCTCTACGTTCAGGATGACCATCAGGCTTTAAATGCTTTAGTCTGCAATGATCCACAGCAGTCAACCCAAGAATTTGAAAATGTCATGAACTGTGACCAACCATCGTGCAACATTTGCATTCCATCGGTAAAAAAAAAGGCTACAAATTTATGCATCCACCCCAAAAGATAATATGGGTGAACTGTGGACCTTATGAAAAGAAGAGAAGGGTACAGAGTTCGACCAAGCTTATTCTGAACATAGAAAATATGAATTTCTATTGCTTTTCCTTCCTCTTTTTTTCTTCTGGTTTTAATTAGAGAACAACGAAGACAGATGAAAACGAAGAAGGATGAGAAGGAGAAGATGGTTAAAACTCGATATGAGGACGACACAATTATTGCTCTCTGGGAGTTCAGAATGAGCAGAAGGCAGGCTAAGCTGGAGATGTAAGTGCCTAATTAAAGACTAAAGACGCAGTGTCTAAAGGGAACCAGAGTGTTACCACAAGTATTCTGAATTGAATCCTGAGTACTAAAACAGATTGAAACCATCTATTTCCTTAACTACTAGAGCCTGCAAGGGTTGTTGGAACCATGAATGTGTAAAGTAATTTAAACCCCTAAATTATGGAAATTGAAGGAATGAATCAAGGTTATTACTTTTTTCTTTTACCTTTTTACTTTGACATAATTTCAGACTTATAAACATGAATTTCTGTACATTATTTACCCATATTCCTCAAATATTATCTACCACATGTACTTTATTTTTTTTCTCTATTTCTTATCTCTAAACACATGTGTGTAATTTTTAGGAATAAGACATTCTACATAACTGTAATACACGTAGCTAAACCAGGAAATTAACATTGGCATAGCATTGCTATCTAATCTATAGAATTTTTTTTTTTTTTTAATTTTTAATTTTAAAGAGGTTGGGTACAATTCAGAGTTAGGTATACAACTGTTCATTATGCAGATACCCTTGTTGATGAGATGTGTCCCTCCCTCCCCTGGCGGTTTCCCACTACTGCCAATTCCTTTTTTATAGTCTTATGATAATTGTTCAAGGTTCACTTATGAATGAGAACATGTGGTTCTCAGTTCTTTGTTTCTGTAATAGATCACTCAGTATTATAGACTGTAAGTCCATCCAAGTTGCTGTGAAGTTCATCATTTTGTCATTTTTATGGCTGCATAATATTCCATCATGTCTGGTGAGAACAAGGAGACTTTTAGGAGGAGTAAGTCATGGTAGCACTTCTCTGATCTTCCTATGAGATATGTATATGTGTATATATAACTGATTCTTTGATACAAACCAATAGAATATAAAATAGTTACCTCCTGTGGGCTCATTAGCAATTAGAACCTGGAAAGATGTTGAGATTGATGTTAATAATAAACAAAGACAAAAACCAAACGAATGTTTAAGAAAAATTTTGAATGACTGTACCCAACTACCTTACCTACGTACAATAAAATAAAACTTCCAAATATCAAAACAGATATATTCATCTCTCCCCTTGATTTCCCGTATCTATGATTATCTTAGTTATTCTAAACAGTATACAAGTCTAGAAAACATGAACCTCTTTTAGACTTTTTTCCCCCAAATCTCATATAAATAATTAATCCTGTTATTCTATGGTATCTTCCTTTGAAATAAACCTCAGATTCTCCTGTTTTTCACTGTTTCCACTGCTATTCCACTTATTTTGACTTTTTTCATTTACATTGGATCATTACAAAAAGCTGAATTTTTAGCCTGGAGTTATTCATTATTTCAACCTATACACCATTATGAAATTAATATTTCTAAAATACTGAAGGCACTGATTTAGTATATTTTACTCTTTCGCTAGTCCAGGTTTACCATAGTCACTGAGCAATGTATCATGAAAAAGAAGATAAAAGTAAAATAAATTAAATAAGATAGAAAAATGATAGAGCTGTCTGTACACAAGTGTGCTTGTGTATGTATGCACATGGCTGCACCCATAAAATCAACTCAGATAATTTGGTAATCATTTAATTTGCTCAGAACCACTCAACATATAAGCCATGATAATAGTCTATGAAGATCTTAAACTAAGCAATTTAAAAAAAATCATTGTGAACTTGTACCTACATTTAATTATACATCATAGAATGACCTTATTCAACCTGGAGAAGTAGTGAAATATTTAGTGAAAAACAGAGATGAATAGTTAGACAGATAGAGAGGTATGGAAAAATACTATAAAGTATAAAAGGAAAAGTATAAAGTGTAAAAGGAAACTTTCACACTTGCTTTTATAAAGTAGTCCTTTATAAATCATTCTTATTTTTAAAAAAAAAAGAGAGGGAGAGAGAGAAAGGATATTTTGGTAGGATATAGCAGCTGACTTAAAAATATAGGCCCCAGGAATGTAATGGGAGTTTTGGCCTCAACCACAGATCTTTCTAAAGTCTGTGGAATAACCTACCTATTGAAATAAGTATTCCCATTTCATGGATCATTAATTTCTTTTTCAAGTGATTAAAGATATATTATAGAAGAAAGTCTTACCCAGACCAAGAAATAGAACAGTAAAAAGTGGCTTTTCTACCTATTAGGTCCCCAAAGGTTTTATCTTGTCTGTTTTTGATCATCTCTAGTGCTCATGTCTACAGGGAAGAATATTCTTTCTAATTGTTCTCAATGACAGGAACATTTTTCATTATACTGAATTTTTATCTTTTCGAAACTTCAGATCATTATATCTTGTTCTAAAACCTTAGCTAGCTAAGATAAATCTTCCTTCTCTTTTATAGCATACTATCACAAGTATTTATATATAGTTATAATATTCCCCCATTTGTCATCATATTTCTTAGCCATACATATTAAATATCCTTAATTTTTTTATTAGATCATATGCGCCCTTCCTTTTATCATTTTCACCATCTTTTAAAGTGACTAATTTATCAATATGTCTTTTATGTCAAAGAAGAGATAAGAGAGAAAATAGGAAAATGAGAAAAGTAATTGAAAGATATATATTTTTTATTATAAAAGACATGGTTGTTTTATTGTTGTGTCATAACTCAACTACCTAATTTTCAGTGAGAATATGAAAAAAGTTTATATTAAGCAGACTTTTGACTTACATTAACATTAAAACTGATCAAAAATAACAGGTATTTTATAACCATACACTACTTAGCATAAAAAGTAGACCCTTATGAAATTATTAATAAATGCTGTATTTACAGCATATTCCAAAAATGTAAAAGGAAGGTGTGGCTAAGCATTGATTAGCAATAAGAGATTCCACCACAGCACGTGTGTGTGTGGGGGGTGATTAACCTATAGATCAATCATTATAATATTTAGCCTACTGAATTTGCAAAAATTGTATGTAGAAAAATGCATTAGCAGATTAAAATCTTTGAAAGTGTGTAAAGTCTATAAAAATATAGACATTCACACTATTAACCCAAGCAAATAATGGTCAGAACTAAATATTACCTCAAAAGCTTGTCATGTGTCAAACTTGATTTTCTTTTTAAAATAGAAAAGAAACAATAAGAAAATTCTTCTTCTGAAACATCACTGAAGACAGCTTTTGTCCAGATTTCCTAACTGGTCACATACTTTTGTGCTATCTATACCTTGTATTATATTGCTAGCTAAATCTGGAAAGTTCTTGGCTTCATTGCTGCTTCTTTTGAGATCCAGTTGAACTATCCCCACCTTTATGTAGGCCCTTTTGGTCTTTCCAATGAATGTATTTCAACATTTTGAACACTGACAGCACAATGCTCATTTGACTGATATTTATTGCATATTTTTTAGTTTGTACAAAGAGTAAAGCATTTTGCAATTAACAGGAAATGCAATAGCAAGAAAATGGTATCTGCTCCCGTGGTGCTTATATTCTAGTGGTAAAGATTTTAATTAAATAATTACACAAATATGTAGCATTAATTGTGATCAATGCTAGGAAAAAGAATAAGTCCACTGTGCTGTTTGCTCTTCTCATGGCCCCTTCTTCACTGCAGGAGTTGAAGTAGGTCCATGCATTGCTTCACTGGAAGCTGGTAGCTTCTTAAGAACAGGGATCAGGTCTTCTCTATATTCCCCATGACGTCTAGCAAAATTCAATGGCAGGTATGTAATAACTGCATGTTAAATTGAGTGCAGGTGTGCTCACTGGTTTTTTTTTAAACAGTATCAAAGTGGAGTTTGCAGACCACCTGCATCAGAAATACCCAGGGTGCTGTTAAAATGCAGAACCCTGTGAGACCTTTTGAACCAGAATCTTTGGTGGAGACCAGGAATTGAAAATTTCAATTAAGTTCATAAGTGATTTTCACACATACTATTACTTTGGGAATCACTGGAGCATAAGATATGCAGCACATGTTCAAAGAATGAGTTGCTACTTAAAAAAACAAAAAAAACCCTTTACATTTAATGCTGTTATTATACAAAGTACAAATATAACTAACATTTTCTGGTATTTCTTTGTATATATAGTTGAAGCTATTTTACAGGCATGTTACATTACAGTTATTGTATTTTTCCAAAGCCCCCCATGAGATTTTCTGTCATGTGTCTGTAAATGAAGAAAGAATTGCTCATGTTTGCCTACCCGACACCCTTTCTGTTCTCACTAATAGGGTGCTGACTTTTGCTTTGGGTAACAATGTGCCTATGTAAAAATATTAATCTCTCCTGGCTGTTTTATAAGTATCTATGTGAACTGGCTGTGACCAATAAAGTGTGAGCAGAAGGCAGTGAGTAAGCTTGCCAAAAACATTTTTCTTAAGGCAGGAGTCTGTTTTTTCCCCCTTATCTTTTCTTCCTGCTGAGAAAGGGGGAAGTTGGATAGAGGTGAAAGTCACCACTTCCAATGGTGGAGTAGAGAGATAAAATCGTGTGGGAGGTTAATAACCTGGAGTGCATATCAGATTGCTCATCCCCAGATTTACTGTTATGCAGAAAATACAAACACCTTTATTATATAAACTATTACTATAGGTTTATGTTTTTAAATATTTAACAGATATTCCAAAACAAGAAATCTGTAGTAGCAGACAGAATAATAGTCTCCCCAAAATGGTCACATCCATAGTGCCTGTGAATAGATTACATTCCTGAGCCACAGCTATATTTTGAGAAACATTTTTCACTAATACCTGGTACCAATATATATGACTCACTCTTGGAAAGCCAGAAAGCCAGAGTTAAGTAGAAAAAAAAGAGTAGTAGAGAAAAATGTGACAGAAGCATATAGGAACCAAAAAATACGATAATAATTAAAAAGTTTTAGTAAAATCTAGTAGGAACTCTATAAGATACTTGAAGGAATGGTGAAGAAATAAAGATCAAAGAGAAAATAGTCACAAATTTTCTTCCACTGAAGACAGAACAGCTCTGAAAATTCAACTACGGCATATGCTTAAAAAGAAATAAACTGGGTGGCAAGAGAAATGTGGTTCCACCAACATACAGAACACATTAGATAATTTAATTAACTTATGACAATTAAATAATAGAGTTTTGAAACATAGCTGTTTGGCAGACAATTAATGAAAAGATTCTTGTCACCTTCCAGGAAAGGTTAGAGATACTGAGCAATATCTCTAGATACTAGTTTTTTTAGATGACAAATTAGTTGTTACTATGGCACACATTTTAAATCAAGAGGGCTGAGTGGAAGCAACTACCAATTTCCAAATGGAGAAGAGCAAAAGCAGAGAGAAAGGAAGAAAATAATTCACAGCAATCAAATAAACAACTGCTACTGAGGATGAGTCTGCAGACATTATGTATCACATGTGATCTATGGTAGCATAACAGAGACTTTGGCGTGGTTTCACTTGTCTGAAATCTTGGCCTTCCAATACTATGTGACGTTGAGCAATTTATGTAATCTCTCTGAGTCTTGGCATCTGTTTCTTTGATTTGAGGATTCTAGTGCTATTTTATTTAGGCTTAGCGTGACTATTAAATGAGATAATGAATATTAAAACAAAAGGACAATTGCTGACACTCATTAAGCATTTCATTTTATGATACTGAAAGAAACAAAAAAGGAAAAATAGTATTTCTAGCAAAGACTAATCCCATGGTGACCAACACATCTAGAGTCAAAGAATAGGAAAATGATAAAAGTAAAAGAAAATTGTATGTATGTGTGTGTGTGTGTGTGTATGTGCATACATATATAAATATATATATATATATATATAAAGAGAGAGAGAGAGAGAGCAAGCACGAGCACACACCATAGGTCAAGTGTGTGGGCTAGAAAAAAACAAGGGTAAGGTACAGTTAATTGTATGTATTAATTATTCATAATGAGTGATAAATACTATAAAAGGTTGCACTTTTGACGTGGTATATCTGGATTTAAGTTGTGGATAAAAGGTAATAAATTTTTAACATACTTCTAAGTCTTTCACATTATTTTAAATGTATTAAATTTTAAAATATTTCAAGTCAAAACCTAAATAGATATAGTATAATGTCAAAAGTTTTGATATTTCTACTTGAGTTCTGCTGAATAAAAATGAAAAATGATTATATGTTTTTTACATGTATTTGTTCTAGGCAGACCAGTCAAGTTAATATTTATTTCGATCTTAAACATAAAACAACATAATTTAATATTTTAAAGATTAAACACAGACTTCTGGCACAGACACAATGGCATAAGCATGTTTTTCCCTATTCTTCTCTGATAAACACCACTATAACCCCTGAAAATAATTCAAGAAGCACATAAAAGAGTACTCTGAAAGGGAGAAAGAAGTAGAACTTTTGGGACTCCAGACCTAAAGGTACAACATAGACTAGGAATTTGATGTCTTCACACCCAACAGAAAATGATTAAGAAAGACCCCAAATCTAGCAACTGAAGGTAGCCCTGGTGGACACATTCTTCTTCCAGATCAAACAGAAGTCATGACAACAACTGGCAAGGTGGATCCATCAGGGGGATTTGCTAACACTAAGTAGCCATGAACAGCAGGGTTCTCCTTCTCAACATGTGTGATACGCCCCTCCAAGCCGAGAGATACTGACACAGAGCACGGGGACAGCGGTGGATTGTGGGCCAGCAAAGGAAGACAGTCACAAGTATCCAGGCTTAGGAAGTCTCTTTGACCTTGTGGGCTTGAGACTACAGAGCAGAATAGGGAGGGGCAGGGAAGTTCCATGAATAAACAGATTTGCCACAAATATCTGCAACTCAGAAAGTTTTGTCCATCACAAATAATCAGGGAGGATCACATTCCTCAAAGTGCTGGGTTACAAAGCTTCCTTATTCCTGTGCCTGAGACTCCCTTTGCCTTTCAGGAAACACCCTGTGGACATCAAAAGGATAATAAAGAAATACTATGAACAATTTCATGCTTACAAATTTCACACATTCAAATAAATAGACTAATTCCTTAAAAACCACGGACTCAAAACCTATTCAATATACAGTATTTAATTACAATAGCTCTATAATCATTAATGTCATTGAAATTGTAAATAATTTTTTTGAAAACAAAATCTCCAGGTCCAGATGGATTTATTGGAAAATTCTATCAACATTTAAAGAAAAAATAATGCTAATTATGTAGAAAATAGAAGAGGGAACACGTCTCTACTCATTTTATGATGCCAGTGTTATAATGACACCAAATCATGTCAAATACAACCTTCCTCCAAGAAAAAAAAACAAAAACCTCCAAGTCAATATCTGTCATGAACTTAGCCACATAAGCCTTCAACAACAAAAAAAATTAGCAAACCAAATAGAGCAGTGGATAAAAATAATTAAACATCATAATCAAGTGAGATTCATCCCAGGTTTGAAGACTAGTTAAACATTTGAAATCAATTGATATAAAACACCATATTAACAAAGTAGAGAAGTAAAATCATAGAATCCTAGCACTTGTGACTGAAAAAGCATTTAATAAAATCTAACACTCATTGATGATTTAAAAAAAAAAAAAACTCCCAAGTTTAGAATAAAAGAAAATTACCTCAACTTGATAAAGAGCATCTACAAAAAATCTACAGCTAATGTCACGCATAAAAGTGCAGGACTGAATACTTTCCCCCTAAAATATTAAACAAAGCAAAAATCTCTGCTGTCGCCACTCTTATTCAAAATAGAACTCAGTATCCCAGCAAGTCCAATAAGGAAAGAAAAAATAAGTAAAAGATAGACAAATTGGGAAGAAATTAAACTATTTCTATTTGCAGATGACAAAATTGTTTACATTTTAAAAAACTGAAAAATCTACAAAAAGAATTCATAGAGTTAAGTGAATTAAAAAGTCATCGGATTCAAGGTCAACACACAAAAATCAATCACAACTCTATATACCAACAATGTCCACTCACAATACTACTCAGAAAGAAAACAAAATACCTAAGTATGCATACACTGAACACATATACAGAATCTGTATGCTGAAAATTACAAAACACAAAAGGATGTTTTTAAAGCCTGAATAATGGCAAGGTGTATTATATTCAAGGATTGGAAGCCTCATAATAAATATGTCAGTTCTCAACAAATTGATTTACAGTTTTAATATAATTCTCATCAAAATTTCAGCAACGATTTTGTAGACATAGACATGCTTTCTCTACAAACCACATGGAAAACCACATGGAAAGGTACATACCCTATAATATCTCCAATGATCTTGAATTGTAACAATCATCCCAAGAAGAATGAAGTAGAAAACATTATCCTGACTATAGTGGTAATTACATGAACTTACACAAAAGATAAAATTGTGTAGAAGTATAGACACACACATGTGCATAGATAAGTACTTGCAAAAGTGGGAAAATCTGAAATAAGACTGTAGAATTATAGCAATGTCAGCATCATGGTTGCAATATTCATTATAGTTCTGAAAATGTTACTATTTGGCAAAACTAGGTAGAAAACACAGGAGAATCTTTCATGGGAATCTACTATTATATCCAGAAATTTCAATGGAAAAAAAATGAAATATAGTTTGCTTAGTCAATTCACTTAACCCTGTTCACTTAAAGTATAAAAAAAAATTATGTAGTGTTTAAAATACAGATTGCCATTTGCTGCATAAGTTAAAACTAGTATTTGAGTTCAATACCTTGAAGTTTATTAGAGATGATTCTGTAAAAATACATTTGGAGCATTTTCTACTTCTATAGATTAATGATGCTTCTAAAACATTAGAAATCTATTTTCTTAAGTATTGAAAATATGTACTTTAGAATTCTATGTAAAATGAGGTTGGTCAAATTTTTTCTGCTACTGCCCTCCTATGACAGACTCCCATGATCAACAATGTTGAGCACAGATTAAAACTTTTGTGTTAAAAATGAATTACATTTGAATAAATGGGCTTAAAATTAAACAATGTTTGTAATGGGTTAGAGTTTTACCTGGTATTTCTTGTTAGATCTTTTTTATTTGAAATTGCTGTTTTTATTTCATATAGTTTCTCTATTTCTGGCATGTATGTAAGACAAACAGTTATATTTTCTCTGAGTACTATTTTGGAACTTAACTACTTTAATGAAAAGGATATAAGCAACTGAGTTTTCAGATTATGTACCATGTAAAATTACATATCATGTAAAAATGAGTTTTAGTGACTTACACATTAATTCTAAATAACCTCAATTTGTCTATTTATTAATCACTTCATACTGATCTTGATGTACCTCTCCATTCATCTTGGAAAAGAGAAATCAGTATTTATAAGCTATAATTTTATCTTTATATGACATCTGCTACAGGCAATTGTTTACTTAAATAACAGAGAATACAAGTCAGATATGTCAGGCTATGATTTAGATTTCTATCAGCACACCCTTTTTTAAGAGTATATAATAACACAGATTTAGCAATTTTTCCATGGTTAATGGGGTTTTCAGAATTTATTTGGGGCACACACCCACC
Organism: Carlito syrichta; assembly: GCF_000164805.1. Lineage (NCBI taxonomy): Eukaryota > Metazoa > Chordata > Mammalia > Primates > Tarsiidae > Carlito > Carlito syrichta. The sequence goes on along the minus strand of NW_007247864.1, from coordinate 963,489 downwards.
ACAGAAAATATTTGAAAGATATCATGAAGAGATAAATTATTAATGAATTGATTTGTATTCAGCCTTCTTAAGACCACACAGTAGTAAAATACTTTATTTTCATGAAAGCTTAATCAGTCAAAGTTATTCATATTTGGAGTAAAGTTATCCTTCCTTCCATTATGTAGTGAAGTTTCAGAGATAGCACTATTCCCCGTACATGAGGATTAGTGGCAAACTTAGACACATAACTAAAAAAAGACAAGATCTCCACTTAATTGTCAATGAACATAAACTCTATCATGAAATTATTTTACTACTGTGTGATCTTATGTAGGCTGGATAAAAAAAAATTAATTATGTATTTCCTAATTAATTTATTTCAAATCTTTTCTGTGGTGATTGTGTACCCCAAATAAAAGATGAAAAATTGATTAATCATGGGAAAATAGCAAAATCTCTGGCCAGTTAGGATGCCTTGAGCTTCCACTTCTATCTTTTAAATGAACAGTGAAAAAGTTATGGTCTTCAAAGTAACCTACAGCTCTGATTTTTTTTTTTTTTTTTTTTTAATCAGAGTCTTACTCCTTAGCCCTGGCTGGAGTGCAGTGGTACACACGCTCACGGCCACTTCAGCATCAACCTGCTGGGCCCCAGGGATCCTTCCACCTCAGAATTCCAAGTAGCCAGAACTACAGGCTTGGCTAATTTTTGATGTGTTGTAGAGACAAGATCTCTCCAAGTTGCCCGGGTTGGTCTCGAACTCAGAGAATCAGGCAATCCACTTGCCTCAACTTCCCAAAGTACTGGGATTACAGGCTGAGCCACCAAGTCCAGGCACAGTTCTGATTTTATACATGAACAATCTCAGTGATGATGTGGATGTAGGTGCTTTCACGTAATGAGAGGGAGAGATGGAGAGACACGTTTTTAAAGATATGATTGTCCCTAGTAGTCTAGACATCAATATTATGCAACAACAAAACAACACCATGAAAATAATGAACTACAACATGAAAATATACTTGAAAAAGCTGGAACGTCTGAGTTCAACCTCCTTATATAATCTGATATATTTGAAAACTATGAGTGCTCCATTTTTCTTGTTTGAAAAGTCAACATTATTCAAGTCATATTTAATTGAAACATGGAAGTAAAAAGTTTGTTTCTTCAGACAAAACAGCACAAAAAGGAGAGATGCAAAGTAGCTACAAATATTAATATTATATAAATATAATTAGCAAAAATATAAACAATTGCATAAAGACAATTAGATAGGTAGAATCAAATGACCAGAAAGTTAGAATATAATAATGTTACATCGTTAGCTATTAAAAATAGAAAATTATGTCCTTTGTAGCAACATGGAAGTAGCTGGGGATCAGCATTCTAAAAGAATTATCACACAAACAGAAAACTGAGTACCCCATGTTCTCATGTATAAGTGGGAGCTAAACTCTGAATACACACAGGGAACAGCAAGCAGTGGGGATTCCTAAGAGAGGGGGAGTGTTGAAAAAACCACCTTTTGGGTACCATGACCACCAGTTGAGTGATGAGCTCAAAGAAGCCCAAACCTCTCTATCCTTCAATCTATGTAACAAACCTGCACACGAACCTCTTGAATCTAAAATAAAATAATTCATTTGAAAAAGGATATTATAATGCTACATCTCTATATACTACATTACAAATGTACCTTGAAGAAAAAAATAGCAAGACAATGCTATTAGGAATAACTTTTAGGAATAACTATTCGGAATAACTTTTGGGAATTATTTAGATACAGAGAGTTACCTGGTATGCTAAGCAAACTCTACATATGGACATGTTCAGTTAATTTGTTTTCTTGCTTCATAGACCAGTGCTCTTGCTAAAGAAGGGCTTAATCAAAGTGCCGTTGCTTTTGCTGGTTTTTCATAGCAGCCAATAGATATGGCCATACATTTTTAAACACACAGAATATGGGACCTTGTTGCACATTTTAATCTGTCACTTGACAAACTTGACAGATGATATCAATCTAAGACTTTCCCTGATAATAAGCAATGGAAATTGTTCTTTCTCTCTCAAAAACAAAAACAAACTAAATCATGCTACATAAATCATTCTATGCAATGTAGTAGTTATTTGAAAGATTCTATTAATATTTCTAAATAACCACACAAAATTTAAAAAATGAGTAAACAGGGTATTAAACTGAGGAAATACTACTATTAAGACAACTACAAATCCAATGCTAACTGGAGAACACCTTTAATTTGTGTAGTCTCTACTATGTGCCACTTAACTTACTTGCACTATCACTAATCACTAAGACAGTTAAATGAAGGGCCATGGCCTCACAAAACTTCGGTGGTACAGTTAAAATTCAAATCCATTTAGTAGTTTGTTTCTAATCACTGAGATTTCCTCTATACTAAAACAAACCTATCTAGTTAAGAAACACTTTAAAAGCAAAATTATTTTATTGATTTTATTAGTTTCATCTTACTTCGCTCCTTAAAAGTCAGGTTTTTCACGTACTCTGAAGTTCCTTCTAGCTTTTCTGAGAATATTTCTCCTTCTACTACTCTTTCTTCCATCATTATGCTCCCTTCCCTACTGAATAATTCCAACGTTCCCAAAAATGTGTTCTGATGTCTTAAACCAGGTTACTGCACGCACGCAAACACACACACACACACACACACACACACACTTCTTTCTTAAACAGCACACGGATGGCTTTTTTTCCCCTCATGTGTATCACCATTGTCAGTCATACTTAGGACACCACCTTGCCAGTTCCAAAGGACATTTTCAAGTTTCATTCTGTCTTTCAACACATTTGTCTATCTCCTCTGTGTAAAACACGCAAGTAGTTTTTGAGAGACTTGTTTGTACTCTCTCAGTTTTCCTTCCACCTTGGCTTTGGGTTTTGCTTTTGCTCCTTCTCCTACTCAGCCTCTGCCGGAGAGCCTCAGAGTTCAGTCCTAAGATCTGTTCTGTTGTCTGTGATGTTTTCTGCATTTGAACACCACCTAAGGACACACGCTGTCTTATCACTCTCATAGCCCTAGACCAAAATATCAACACGTTTACCCGATTGCTTCATTTAAATGTCTATCAGTCTCTTCAAACCTAACATGGTCCGATGGAACGCTTGGTCTCCACCTTATACGTATTTGATCCTCAATTTTCTATATGATTGCTAATGGTAGAATCATCCATGGCTTCTTTTTTTCCCCATTTACTCATCACTCACAGACTACCCTTTACAAAGATCTTGAATATGTATGAATGTCTGCATCCTCCCTGCCAAATTCTAGTTCCAGAACCAACCATCTCTATAATTTTCTTCTTGCCCGTCCGCATCCATCTCTATCTCACAACACACAGAGTGATATTATAAAAGGGAAATTCAAGTAATTTTATACTCTTTCCCATTCAAGTCCTTCATTTATTGCTCATTTCATGGAAAGTAAAATCCAAGAGCTTTATCAGGGCCTATAATAGTCATGAAGATTGTGACTTTTTCACTCTCTTCCAAATTAACTTACTCCACTTTTTTTTCTTTGCATCCATGCTACTGTCTGCACCAGTCTATCTTCTGTTCCTTCATCATACTAAGACTTTTCTGTCTCTGAGATTTTGATATTTCGTTTCCTTTGGTTCATATATTTCCATGTCTAATCCTTCACTAAAATGCTGCACTCTTAGAGGAAGTGTCTATTCGAAATCTCTTACTTCATGTTTTACTTCCTTAAAACATAATCATGGCCGGGCTCGGTGGCTCAGCCTGTCATCCTGTGCCTTTGGGAGGCAGAGGTGAGTGGATGGCCTGAGCCCGAGGGTTCGAGACCCGCCTGGGCAGTGAGACCTCATCTCTATAATAAATCAAAAATCAGCCGGGCGTGGTACAGCGCGCGCCTGTAGTTCCAGCTCCTTGGAAGGCTGAGGTGGCAGGATCGCCAGTGCCCAGCTGGTCGAGGCTGCGGTGGCCGGGAGTGGCCACTGCACTCCAGTCTGGGCGACTGAGTGAGACTCCAACTCAAAAAAAAAAAAAAAAAGCAAAAAAAAACACACACAAAAAAACATAATCATGACTCCATTTGCTTTATTGGCTCTCTTGTTATTTTATTTATTCTGTTATGTTTCTCTCACTGAAATTGTATTTCAGTGAGAGTTTCAGATATCACTATTCTATTCCTGTGTTTAATAGTTAATTAATAATTGATTCAAATGAATAAATAAATTTTGAAAAATTAACTAAAACCAAAAATTCTTCTTTTAAATCTGTTGATTTTTTTTTTTGCTTACTTAACATGTTTGTTTGTAGATTTTTAATAACCTTAAGTAACTGAAAGTATTTAAAAACCTAAGACTAAGTCCTGACTGTGGCAGTATCGATGATTTTATAATGGCACCAACGCAGCTTTAACTGGCAAATGGTAAACATGATGCAAAAGGGCATCTATGCTGATGGTGAGCATGTTGTTATTATAATGTCTGTCTAGTATTGGAGCATTGTGGTTAGGAGAAAAAAGAAGGCAGACCAGCAGCACTAAGGAAAGATCACCAGGGTCTAGAATTACACAAGAGCTTTACCTCTTGATTATAAAAGTAAACCTTCTACTCAAGCAATAACACACAGCTGAAAAGCTGCCAAACCGAGTGTAACAACTTTCAAAGTTTTATAGATAATGTATACAGTTGCACTATGGGGGTTATTGGGTTATATTTTATTTATTTAATGTCAATTTGCATCTCCTAATTCATGTAAGTCTGTTACAAACAGTTTGAATATGTTTTTTTAAAAAAGGTGATTTAGCCGGGCTCGGTGGCTCAGCCTGTAATCCCGAGGCTTTGGGAGGCTGAGGTGAGTGGATGGCCTGAGCCCGCGGGTTCGAGACCCGCCTGGGCAACTTGGCGAGACCTCATCTCTACAATAAATCCAAAAATGAGCCGAGCGTGGTAGCGCGCGCCTGTAATTCCGGCTGCTGGGAAGGCTGAAGTGGAAGGATCGCCGGAGCCCAGGGGGGTCGAGGCTGCGGTGACCGGGAGTGGCCTCTGCACTCCAGTCTGGGTGACCGAGTGAGATTCCAACTCAAAAAAAATAAAAATAAAAAGGTGATTTAAACACCAAAAGATTAGCACCAATTGTTGTAAATGCTTGTAAAGATTTGGGGAGAATGTTTGTTTCTCTAAAAATCCCTCCAGGCATAAATAAATTAGTAAACTTCCTTGCCCCACATAATTTATAAAACACATGTCATTAAGTGCTTCAGATCCTGGATTTTTGTTCATTATGCACCTAATATCCAGAGACAGTTTCTATTCAGATTTCAGTGAGTTTGTATCGAGAAGTTAACAAGTTTGTGTGCTGCTTAAATGAATAATATCATGATAGTATATTGTCAAAATATAAATCACACAATGGACATTTTGTAAAACAAACAAGCAAGGATAAAATAACACATGAAGAAACTGATAATTGCCAGGTGAGATAGAAAATAAAAACATTTAAGGGAAAGATGTTAATTGCTCTTTTTTTTTCAAGTTCCTGAGGAAGCAATACTTTACAAAAATTAATGTTTAATTTCTCATAATCATGCCTTTTTCTATAATACAAAATTATAAATATGAATAATAATGTATCATATGAGAAAACTCAAAATGTATTTAAAAGTAGCGTGTAATTTTGAAAAAGGCAAAACTATAAAGACAAGAAACACACCTCTGTTTTCAGGGGCTGAGGTAGCGTCAAGGGATTGCCTGCAAAGGATCATTAGGGGACGTCTTGGGGCGATTGACATGTTCCATGACCTGATTGCAGTGGTAGCTAAATGACTGCATGTATTTGTGAAACTTCATTGACCTATAAAACTGAAAAAGGTGAATTTTGGGGCATGTAAGTTATACCTCAATAAACCTTAATTAACAAAAAACTCATATAAACCAATGAAAAGAATCAACTGTGAACCATCATGCATTTACAAAAATTACTTATATTTTAAATGTATGGCAAAAATAAGAAAGCATGTCCAATTTCCTCTAACCTGTACATTTTCTTATAGCCTATATGAGCAACTGTTATAAGTGTAATGACTCATGTATAAATGATAAACTTTACATATGATAATTATATATTTTTCTAATTTTATGAATTTACGACTGAAGTTAAAATCCAGATTTTTCTGATACAATTTTTAATCACCAGTTTTCTTAGTCTGAAAATATATGTAACGAATACAAATATAGTCCATGCCAAATGTTCTAATAATTCTAATAGAACATATTCATTCTGTAGGTAAAAAATGATTTTCATGGAACATTTCAGAAATAATCTGACTTTATCATAAACATTCTAATCAATGAACTTAATGCAAAGTTTTGCCATAACCCATATATATATTTTATATATTTGGTTTACTCAGGAGGATATGACTATTTCATAATTCAGTTTGGTTAAAATATTATTTTTTGTGTTAAAAGTTTTGAATTAAGAACATTTCATGTTATTTTAACGATACATTTCAGAGCATTGTTAAACTATGCATACAAGTACTTTGAAAAGTCCATTGCTTAACTGGTCAAGAGACTAGCCAACAGCTTTTATCACATTTGTGGATTCTAAAATCATAAGGGAGCTTGGAAAGTTTGATCAAAATGCTGCTATCAAGATGTATTTCTAGGGGAGCACTAGCTAAGAAGGTAGGTTTGGAAAGAGCTTATAATACAAAATTAAGTGAAGAGAGATTTTTATGAGATAATTCTTTCATATAGACCACCTTACCACATTAATTCACATTATGCTTTAGTCCACGAGTTCTCTCTCACATTGCCTTTGTTTTCACCTTGGAAAACTCTGTTCAAGTTTAAGATTTCACCTTTCCCAGGGCATAGATCAAATCTATCCTGTTCATTATCAAATCCCTGTTTCCACCATAATGCCTAGGACTAGATAAATGCTTGGCGACAGACTAAATAAAGTAATTAATACTAAAAATATTGGAAACGTTTAATGGTACTGGTTTTCTGGGTATTTTTCCTTCAGAATAAATTTACTGACAACATCTATTATATTCTCTTCAGTAATTTTTTAGTATCTATATTAAATTTTAAAATTTTGCTAACTATGATGGTATATCACTGAGCTATATTGTTGGTTACATTTTACAAGTGGGAAATTCTTTAATGAAAGATGATTTTACAAGTCAGAATTTAAACTAATGGCAATCTAAAAACATTTATGGTGTAGTTAACACAACTAGGTTCCTCAACTAGAGAAGTAAATAGCATATAACTCCAGGGAAATTTATATTATGACAGGCTCCTTAGAGAGTGGAAAAGTATCCCATCAGAGTGAAAGACAGACAGACAGATAGACACACACACACACACACACACACACACACACACACACAGAGAGAGAGAGAGAGAGAGAGAGAGAGAGAAATCATACTCTTTTGAATTAAATTTATTCTTTTGCGTTCCTAGAGAATTCTATAAAACCTCTAGCAAACACATAGTAAATGCACACTATATTTTAGGCTAATATTGACTTTGAAACACCATTTTGAATTCATCATAGAACCAAAACCAAAATCACACATACTAAGAAAATCCTAGTAAACAATTCCAAATAAGGGATTGGATAAAATAGATGAAACCATCTAACCATGACCTATTTTAGTACACACATCTGTACATCAAACATTTGCCTCTATGATTTTCATGCTGCAAACATTTTCAGTTCTTTGACCCTTGAGATTTCTGTACTGCTTAGCATGCAGCTAAATTGCATTCAAACAACATTTGCATATGTAGTATGATTTGGTAGACTAAACCCCGAGATACTGCTCTCAAAAGAATGAGCTCTATGTTTACTTGTGAATTTACTGACTCCATGCACTTTAAATATGAAAAATGTGAAAAATTGTCTTTCGGGGTTTATAAGAATAGTTTTCTATTCTTATAAGCCGAAAGATATGTAAATACAATTTTTTGTCTTGTCCATGTTGAAGTTACCTACAAGCATTGAATGATAAAACAAAAATAAGCAACCCTGTGGATTCCTTAGGTTTTGAAATGAGCTTCAGTTTCTACAGTTTTTTAGTCGAGAAAGTTGAAGCAGAGGAGACATGACAATCAATTAATTAGATACTTGTAATCAAATTGTAATATTTAAATCTATGATCTTCAAAGTAAAGTAAATCTCTGCTGGTTGTTCCTAGGAAAACAAAGAAATATAAGCAAAAACCTTGGCTCATTAGGAAACAAGTTTTGACTTAGGAAAGAAATACCACCTACCCATGAAATATCAGTTGAGTAGCGTGATCTACATTAGACATGCTAGGAGATATTTCTTCAAGAATTCAGAGGCTGGAGGCAATATTTGGGATTTGGAAGACAAGCTGGTTTTCACTGGAAGGTAACCTGTTACTAAAATATGGGAACATAGGCACGAGCAAGGGTAGGGAAAATGCAAACTTCAGGTGTAGAAGACAGTTGAAGCAGACAATTGGAGATTTTAAATGCAGGTGAGTTTTCGAGGAAACTGTAGAAAACTTTGGCTGAAACAGTAATGTCTCATGGCCTACGGCCATGGTTGTTTCACTTTTATTGTAAAGACAATTTAAAATGTATTAAATTATGCAGGTTAATTGCAGAAAGTGAGTCATAAAGGTCATAGAGAATGACAGCAAAAGTCCCTGGTGTTATTCCAGTGAATGCTCTCCTGCTCCATTCACTTTCGGCGCCATGCAAGCATGGATGACATGGGTCCAAGATGGTCAGGGCATCTGCCTCGCAGAGCAGAGTCCATCATAAAGAATAAAGAAGATGACTTTCATGATCTCGGCAGGTGGACAGGCCCGAGAAACAGGTTTTGTGAATGTTTCATTATTAATACTTCAAATGATTTGATACTAATATTAAAATCAAAATTTGTGTTGGCAGGAAGTGTGAGAATTTCTATCTACTATCTCTTCATTCTCCAATATCTTCAACAGTAGGGTTAGAAAAATTAAGATCCGGTTGTGCTGGTTTTCACTTCAGTTATTATTACTCAAGCCAATATTTTCTTATGCAGCAGTTAAAATGAAGTTCAGCCATTTTTATTTTGAAAAATTCTTGATTCTGGATGTGCATATGTGTGTTGTGAGACGAAGCCAAGGATAATGTCTGAACATTTTATATTCATTTCATAATACAAACTAATTCTGATAAATTCCAATCATCTTGGAGAAAGTAAAAGGATTTTTTTTTCTTTTTCTTTTTGACCACATTTATAGCCAAGGGACTCAGACTATTCCTCAATGGCCAGGTGAGATTGTAAATTCAAAGGTTTGAATTTCAAAATCAAGTATGTGTGACCAGGTTTATTGTGGATATTGATCCCTATCTATATGACCAATTCTTTAAAGTTAGTTTTTTTTTTCATAATACTACTTATAATAGTTAATATCTATCATGTGCTTACTATATGCCAAGAGCTATACTAAGTAATTGTATCAATTACTTTAGTATATTAATTTACTTCATTTATGATTCAAATCCTTGAAATCTCACCCTGTGTATATATATATCACAAACACTCACAGAGTACAGAATAGAGAGGTTAACTAACTTTGCCCAGATCCCAAATGCAGACTGTATGGAGCCATATTTTAAACCCAGAAAGTCAGGATTCAGAGCTAGTACCTTTGACTAAGACATAACTGTCTCTTTAGCCCAGATTTCAGTGTTTCTTATACCATTATATCCATAAAATCATGTCACTCAGCTACAGTTTTTTAAAATTACTGATAAATGAGATAATTTAAATTATATTAGGGAGTAAGTGGGATGAAGAAGGTGGGAAATAGGAGGTAGGGAAAATATATATTCCTTTTAAAAATGAATTTCAAGCCGGGCTCGGTGGCTCAGCCTGTCATCCCGCACCTTTGGGAGGCTGAGGTGAGTGGATTGCCTGAGCCTGCGGGTTTGAGACCCGCCTGGGCAACTTGGTGAGACCTCATCTCTACAATAAATCAAAAAATTAGACAGACATGGTAGTGCATGCCTGTAGTTCCAGCTCCTTGGAAGGCTGAGGCGGAAGGATCGCCGGAGCCCAGCAGGTCGAGGCTGCGTTGGCCGGGAGTGGCCACTGCACTCCAGTCTGGGCGACAGAGTGAGACTCCAACTCAAAAAAACAAAAAACAAAACAAAAACAAAAAATGAATTTCAAATAGTAATGTATATAAACTTTTATTGTAACACAGAGCATTTTTTAAATATTATCAACACCTTTGAATCAACAACTCCCCATCAATTATTACAAAAGTTTTCCTATAAATGTAGTATTATCTGTTTCCAACCTTCCTTCCAATTGAACTTACCTATGCAGGAGAGGATGCCAGGGCTTCTGAACTTGTATATAAGCCTTCACTGAAAAATTTATTAGTGGCTTTGGAAAAATATTTCCACCTTTGACACTAACTTCCACTGGAAATTAGGGAGTAACATTTTCTCTTTTAAAGGTTTCAGTTGTTTTAACTGTAAAAATTGTACTATATGAGCCTAAGATATTTTCCTACTTTAAACCTATGGTTTGGCCATGCGCGGTAGCCCACGTGTGTAATCCCAGCACTTTGGGAGGCCAAGGCAAGAGTATTGCCTGAGTCCAGGAGTTTGAGACCAGCCTGGGTAACATAGAATTTTCCTTTACAATTAAAAAAAAAAAAATTAGCCAGGTGTGGTGGTATGGTGTGCACCTGTAGTCCCAGCTATTCAGGAGGCTGAGCCTGGAGGATCGCCTGAGCCCAGTAGGTTGAGGCTGTGATAGCCATGATTGTGCCACTGCACTTCAGCCTAGGTGACAGAGTGATACTCAAACTCATCAAACAAAAAAAAAGAAAACCTATTACTTATAATACGTTTAAAAACCCTTCAATGGCTTCTCTATGGAGTAAAAAAATAAAACAAAATTCTTGAAATAGTTTTAAAGCCCTGCACCACCCTGTGGGCCATTCCCAAACTATGTTCAGTTTTCTGGCTAGACATCCATCTTTCATGGCTTTAAAAGTGCCAGTTGCTTCTAGCCCGAGAGGCCTGCATATTCTGTTCCCCTGTCTCCTGTTCCTGATCTTCATCTTCCCAACTTTGCTCACATCATACCTGTATACACTCCAGTGCTCTGTTTAAAATTCCTAAAGGAAGCCTCTTCAGACTCCCTGCTACATTCTCTAACCTGTACTTCTCTTTCATAACATGAACAGCACTTATAATCACTGAATTTGCAAACCAGTTAACATCTTGTCATCAAACAGAATGTAACAGCTCTTCTTAGTTCACTTCTGTAACTTCAGCCTTTAGTACTGTTTGCACACAGTAGGCACTCAATAAACATTTGCACATAATTGAATAAATAATTTCTTTTAAACACAGTAAAGATAGAAGAATTTTCTCAGCCTGCTGTGAAAGGCCAATAATTCTTACTAAAGTCATTTTTTCCTCATATTTTTCCATCCACCTAATAGCAATTAGAAATATTTATCAAGAGTATTGATTTCATTTTTTTCACACTTCTAAAGGACATTTTTAGCAGAAATATTAAATATTTCCATTAACTGGCAAAAGCATCAAAAATCTATTTTTTCACAAAGGAAAAATACTGTCAAATCTCAAAAAAGTATCTTCTTTGAAAAAAGTGAACGTTGAAAGATTTTTAAAATTCACCTACTCTCAAAAATTTTCATTATAAATGCTATATATAAATAATGAATACAACCAGTTCCTAAATTAAGTACCTGCTTATTATAAAGGCAAAAGTTGAAAAGGAACAGTGCATAAGTTAATGTCAGAAGAAAAAATATAATATTTCTTATCCCTTATGTAAGTAGAGAGCTGAATGCTGTATGTTTCACCACATACATGACAGAACAAGTAGTGCTTACCTAATTTGCACTTATATGCAAAAATCCACAGGACTCATTTTCATTTTGATGTCTATCTTTGCGGTTTGCCAATGTGCAAATTAACCAATTTCTAGTGCATGGAATTTCTTCCTCCTCAAAACCACATACATTTCTTTTCTTTGTTACCAGCTGGATGTGCATAATACGGGCTTCCATGCCCTAGGAGTTCAGCATCACATCTCCACGGGGCTTTGGGGAGCAGTTCACACAAGGAACCAGGACTCATAACCGGAGCCACCAGGCACCTAAGCAGTGTTGGCACTGCCTGCAGGAAAGGCTACATGGGTTGGCCTAGCACACTAGTTTACATTTTGATTTTTCTACTGATGTTACCTTCTCTGCATGTTGTCTGATCTGGGTGTGCCCTGATAATTAGCAAGAAAAGGGAACCTCTATTAAAAGCTATTGGCTAAGATGACTCCTTTGTTTTCAGACTTTCACCTCCTCGCTTTGTCCAGTCTTGTGTTAAACTTTTTATACTTTTTCGTATAAGGCAAAATGAACTCCCTTTCTTTTAAAAGTAGGCACATCTACTCTAGTTCTTTCCTTCCATCTTGTTCCCTCTTTCATTTCTAATTTAATTTTGAAGCCTTTAAATGGTTTCCCATTGGACAACATCAAGCCATATTTCTTATGAACCCATTCTCACCAATAAAACATGATGCTAATCAGCAATGTTCAAATTATGAGAAATAAACAGGAAATAAAGTCAAAGTCAGTATTCAAAGTGAACATTCAAGCTGCCAGCATCAAGGGGCAAAGTAGTTGAGATAGCCAAGGGCACATTATCAATGTTTTATCAGAACTTCTGCTATTTCATCCAAACACAGGGAATTCCACTTGGAGTACTTCCTCTTAACAGCTCTCATAATTGAATAGCCAACCCATGTCGAACACTTCAAGCAAAGATATCTGTCAGTGCTTTTAATATCAAATCAGTAGCTGTCTCTATTAAAATAGATATGCTACTAGTGCTCTCCAGGTTAAGACCTTGTTTGAGAGAATACAAACCACAAAAGCAGCAAACTTTTTGGTAACTAAGAAAACACATTACATTAGACTACTGATTAATAGTTTTATGTTAATGGCATATAGGATTCAGCCTTATTTGTGATGCTTTGCATTATTATCATTATACAGCCTGTTCCAAGACACTCAAAATTGTTGTCACTGTGTGTTACAAAATCTGCAAACTACAATTTCACGTCACTTCTCTATTTCATTAGAGCCATATGCAAGTAGGTAATAAGAACCTCATTAGTAGCTATTTTTTTTTTGGGAAATTGATTGGAAGATTACATTACTTTTTAAAATTTTATGTATTAAATAATTATTTTTTTGAAAGCAAGATTTAATGACGGGACAGGAAAGCTCCCACAGTAGGAGGGGACCCAAAGGGGTTGCCCTACATCATTATTTTTATTTTTAAAAGAATCTATCACTTATTTAGTAGTTGTTGACATACAACAGTATTGCTAACTTTGTATAAAGTACTGGGCAAAGAATCAAGTAAATTTTGTTTTTATTGAGACTTTAATGACTCATCTTTTTCAAAAAGAAACATGGTAAACTTTTTTCGGTGTGCGTTTTTGGTCAAAATCGTTAATATATTCATGATCAATGGATTACCTTGCATTTCTTCATATAAGTGCATGTCTTATTTAATAACCATGATGCATTATAAGAATAAAGCTGTTTTATAAATAGCATAACATAAAATGGTATTTTGGAAACTTTAACTAGAATTTAAGGCAGTGTCAATTCATTCACTTCTCATTCTCCAAATAATAAACTTCACATGTCCTTTCCTCCTGTCCATCAAAAAATTGGTACTTACTAGATATTTGTAGTTGCTCAGCTAATTAAACTCTTCGTGCATGTATTTGGTAAAGGATTCAAAAAAGAAATCACTGACCAAATACAATAAGTTTAATGCAGATTTTTAATATATAATTTCATGATGTATTCATCTTTGTATATATGTAAGGCTCAAGCATCCCCTGCTTTAGGAAGACTCCCAAATTTTAAACTAACAAAATGAAAATAAAAGGAGAGAAATAAAAGCAAAGTGAATTATATTTTCTACATGTTACACTTTTGTAGCTAACATATTGATTTTTGAAGGAAAAAAATAGCTTTATTATATGTAACAGTATTTTCTTTTGGAGTAATGTATAATCTTTTTAATTATTAAAAGTTACATCTAGATCTGTGAAGATAATGTTAGTGAAGAAATGGACTAAAATATAAAAATCAAATTATGTAAAGCAGACTTGCCATTTGAGAATGTGTGTGTACACACATACATTTCTAGAATGAAAGGAGTATTTGTTCATTATATATTAGAATGAAACAGCTTTTCAGAGGGTCTAAATGAAGAAGACTTATGCAACTTTTATAAACCAAGTTAAAGACAATTATAAAAATAGCAAAGAGACTTTCACAAGTTTTATAAAGAATTTTTTTAGTATCATATTTTTAATTAATGTTTCTCCAGTAGAATTTTTACATTACATTATCACAGTACCACTTTTTTTCATGCATGTATTTAAGACTTTTGCTGAAACTTTTTAATTTTAATTTTTTATTTTAAAGATGCGGGGTACAATTCAGAATGAGGTATACAAGTAATCATTGTACAGGTAAAGTTTGGGCCTCCCTTTGGTCCCGAGTTTGCCTAGTTTGAGATCAGGTACCCTTACTGATATTGGGTCCCCCCACCAACTCAGAAGTATCCCACTACCGCCAATCCCTTTCTTATAGTATTATGGTAAATGTTCAGGGCCTGCTTATGAGTGAGAACATGTAGTACTCTGTTCTTTGTTTCTGTGCTAGATCACTGAGTATGATAGACTCTAAATCCATCCAAGTTGCTGCCAAGTCCATATGTTTGTCCTTCTTTATGACTTCATAATAATGAAGACATACCTCAACTTATAAGTTCTATTTACATATTCATGTATTCATCAGAAAAGTTTATTAAATATTTCAAATGAACAAGTATTGGGTATACAGATGTTTTAGAGATCCCCTTTGCCGGGGCATTTCTAAATATTATTCTGCTTCAATGAATAATTTAGCAAACCAAAAACATCAGAAAATGTTGCACAAAAAAATGTTGCAAAACTTTCCATTTTGTATATTGATTTTTTTCTGATTTTATTACAAAATTATAAATTGTTGCATCTATTGTATCTGAATACATAGTAATTCCTGAATGTCTTCAATCAAAAAATGTGTTTTCACTTCTCTTGGTGTGGATATGTTGAGGGATAGTACACTTTTCTATCTGTTTATCTCATGTGAATGAAAATAAAAAATAGAAAACTGGGGGTCCATAGCTATCTCTAATGGAACAGGCCTGGCTCTTAAGTTATAGATTCAAGGACTTCTGAATTAAAGTAAATTAATAGACAGCAGATGTATAGAAGCAAGAGGTCTGTCATTAAGAATGAGTGACGGGAGAATTAGAGGTGTCTGGATTACCTATAATCTTACAACAGGAAAGTATAGACAAAGTAAGGAGAGAAAAGTGCTCTGGAACCTGAAAAATCTCCTCTTCATTAAATCATGATGGACAGAGCAACAGATCCACAAGTGCACAAAGTGTTACTCATGAGCTTCTGAATAAGGTGGTGTAGGGATTAAATTCTGTACCCCAAAATGTTATCTTCTTGTTATTACCCTCACTACCTATGAACAAAATCACCTTTGGAAATAGAGTCTTTGCATGTTTAATCACGTTAACATAAAATCATACTGGATCCAATGACTGATTTACTTAAAATAAAATGGAAAGGTGCACCCACACACAAAAGCCTTCTGAAAGTGGCAGAGATTGGAGTGATACAGCTATAAGGTAGTGAACATCCAGGATTGCCAGGAGCCACCAGAATCTAGGAAGAGGCAAAAAATTCTTTACTGGAGTCATCGTTAGAAACAGGGTTCTGCTGATACCTTGATTTCAAACTTCAAGTGTCCATACTGTAAGATAATAAATTTCTGTTTTAAGAACTAGTTTGTTCTATTTTGTCATAGTAGCCTTAAGAAAATATACAGGAGGATTGTCCATCATTAATAAAACAGACAACAGCAGATGCTGGCGAGGATGAGGAGAAAAAAAGAACACTTCTACACTGCTGGTGGGAATGCAAACTAGTGCAACCTCTTTGGAAGACAGTGTGGCGATTTCTGAAAGAACTAGAAATTGACCTTCCATATGACCCAGCAATTCCCCTATTGGGAATATACCCAGAGGAACTCAAATCATTTTACAAAAAAGCTACCTGCACACATATGTTTGTTGCAGCTCTAGTCACAATAGCAAAAACATGAAATCAACCATGTTGCCCATCAAAGCTGGACTGGATTAAAAAAAATTGTGGTATATATAATACAATGGAATATCATGCAGTCATAAAGAAGGACATACATATGGACTTTGCAGCATCTTGGATGGATTTGGAGTTGATCATATTCAGTGATCTATCACAGAAAAAAAGAATAGAGTACCATATGTTCTCACTCATAAGCAGATCTTGAACAATTATCATAAGAAAGGGACTGGCAGCAGTGGGAAACTGTCAGGGGAGGGTGGGTGGGATTGGCAGTTGAGGGAAACTGCTAGGGGAGGGAGGGGCACACCTCATCAACAAGGGTACCTGCATAATTGACATTTGTGTACCTAACCCTGAATTGTACCCTACATCTTTAAAATAAATAAATAAATAAAGTAAAATAAAATTCAGAAAAAACAAGAAAATATACAGGTATGTTTTCTATAATAATGCTTAACTACACAAGTACGTTTTTAAGTAATAAGTATACAAAGGCAGTTACTATTCAAAACATTTTGTGCTTTTGTATATATGCATAAATAAAAGCAGATCTGAAGTGAGATTTTCTCTCATTTAGTTCATTCTAACAATAAACATATGTATTACACTTATGATTTTTAAAAAGTATTCTTTAATTCTAGTCGTCAGGTAAAATGATCTATACTGCAGATTAATTTTTAGTGTTCATATTTTAATTACAAAATTCAGTTACTGTTATGAAATATATTTTATTTATCTTTGATATATTTATATATAAGTTCTTTATGCAACTTGAAAAGTTACAGTTTTGTTTCTGTTAGGAAAAAAGATTAATATCTCTTCTCCCAACAGAAAAATATAGAGGAAAAATAATTCAGCCCTGATATCTCTGACAATTTATCCAAATACAAAAACCTCTTGCTGTATTTTTTCACATAGAGTTCTGATTACATAAGTCTTAGCTTTTAGGGCAGGTGTAGAAATCCAAGCCAAAAGCTAATGTCCCAGGGTGGCTTCACTGACAATTCCAAAATATCAGATGCAGTTATAACTAAGGTCAAACATTTCGAAGTGCAAATAATTTAAAATCCCCTATGATTAACTTTGGAATTATCTACTGCATTAATTCCATTTATAATCAGTTTTTAATAAGAAGTGAACCACATGTTATTAAGAGAATTTTATTTTTTATTTGCCAATGTAAAAACAGTCATATTAACAACAATCTAACTTTAAAAGATGCAATAATTATAGGGAAATGGTAATTTTGAATGAAGAGAATAATACTTCTATTTAATAGTTTCCCCGAGTAAGTCTGTAAAAATTCTTTTATCTACCATTGATATTAACCTCATTAAAAATGTTTCACTGGATATCTTTTGGTTGAGGAAAAATTCAGTAACACTGACAATAAAATTAAATCCACAAATAAACCTAGTCTTCACATTTCTAAAGATAAACCATCACTCAGTCCAATATGAAATTATGTTTTCTTGCAATGAGTCGAAAACATCAAGTAAATTGAGAGTATTTGCTTAAATCACAAAGACATACATGATGTACCTCAGCTATGTTTCCATTCTTAACCAAATCTAAATATATCTAAAACTTTTATCTTGTTTTCACATCAATTGAATCTCTTTCGTATTTAGATGAAGAGTAAAAGCCTATATAAATTTCATTGGCTATAAAAGTTCCCCTTGGATTGAAATCCAATTTAAATGAAAAATATAATGCCTCAGTAATTAAATAGAATACAACAAAAAGCTTGGAAATAAGAACCAGCATGACTTAACTGGATATATAGAAATATCTAACCAATAGTTTTGTTTATTTTTTAAGAAAAACAAATCAGCAAGAAGCAACAACAAAACTGGGTTCTATTGCACATTGTAACATTTACATCAGATTTCAGAAATTCTATTCTAGCTTTTTGGCTCCATTTCTTAGTCTTGTGTACAATGTGCTGATGCATGCCATTTCTAAGAACTTGCGAACCCTATTCTTTAATCTTCAGATCACAGTCAAAAGCACACTTTGAAAATTTGGGTGATAACAGAAGCAGATAGCGCAGTACCAATAGATCTGTTGAATGAATAATGAGAAAAAGGAGTAACAGCACAAAGTTCTGCAGTTCTTTGTGCACAGCTAAAGGACTAATGCAATCTAGTCTTTGTGTGTCTCATTTAAATACCAGAGTCTGTTTCTATCTTTAATCTTCTAATTTCAGGAAATTAGATGTAAAACTCCCCTTATTCATTATAGGTACAGAATGATCAGAAGAATAGAAATTTTCATCACAAAGCTAATTGCATTGTCAAATGACCTCATACATAATGAATCATTTAAAAATGATCTATTCTGTAATAATTGTATGCTGTTAAAGGTTAAAATAGCTTTAACATGTAAGGAAAGAATTATAATTAAAATAAATTCCACTTTTATATTGCATTTGCCAACTATGAAATTACTGATGATATTTGAGTTTTATAAACTTTATCTAATGAAAGTGCTGATATTTAATGTGCCTAAAAAAATCCCATGACATAAACACTCTCAGACTGATATGAAACAAACTTTTAGAATACCATCAACATTGATCTTGGGTAATTAGCTTTTTCAGATCACTGATCTCTAATTACAGTTGCTCAACAAAAATTATTTCACTCACAGAGAATCAAGTATCAAGCAGTGGAAATCATGTTACTTCCTTCATGTTTCCAATAAAGAGTCCCATATCAATTTTTTTCGCAAATTCAAAAAACTTCAATTTACCTATGCACATATAAATTAATATGAGGCATAAAATCCCTACATCATACTACTGTTGGGTTGAGATTCCACTATTTTTCCATAAAAAGCAAAGACATAAATAGGTTCTGGAATAGAGCTACCATAAATAGGAATAAGTCCAAACAAAATGAGTTCAAGTTCCTGTTAATCCAAGTGAGATGATGCAGACCTCTCTATGGAAATTTAGTTAGATTGTGATAAAACCACAAGATAAAGATAACATAATGGATTTCATATACAACATACAAGATCATGAGGATACAAAGTGTTGGTAAATCATCAATTTTCAGCAGTGCAAAGTAGGTGAGTGAGGGATTGTGACACGGAAATTGCCTAATAATCACATTTTATCCAGTCAAAATGAGATTCCGTAATCATGAAGAGCCTGTAATTGTAAGCATTTATTTTCCAGCTGAAGTGATTCCTGATAATGATAAAGTGTGATTGCTGTTACTGTTTTACACTGAATCAGAAAGTATAGAGCGATTATGCTAATAATATGGTTTTGTGGTTTCAGAGTAGAGTGCATGTGTTGCTTAAAGCATATTCCCAAATTATCAAGGTCATTTCATTAAGGGTGACCTCGAGCAGTGAAGTAACAGACAAAAGCAGAGGAAACCTCTTACACCTCTTGGTTAGTGGGGTTTGCAGAAGACTGGTCCAGCCAGCAGTAATCTCCAATGTGAGAAGTAATCTCAGTCAAGGACAAAAAAAAAAAAAAAAAATGACCTTTTTCAAAGACCAGAGAACATCATTTAACTTAAAGATTTTAAGTGTGGACAAAAATACTTTTTTATTAATAATTAGAGTAAGTATCCAGATAAGAAATAAATTGGGTTTCATAGTTTGTTAATGAAGTGTCCCAATTTGCAAAACAATTTTACTACCAAAACGATATTTAAATAAGGTCCCAGGATACCCCCACAAAATCTTATTTGAAATAGGATGTAGGATTTAATATGTCATTGTTTTGAATTTTTAAAAAAACCTATTTTTTAAGAAAACTACAGATACAGGAAACTTAAAAAAACCAAACAAGATGATTAGGTGGTAGCATGTTTAAGGAAGGAAAAATCTGGTCCTTTCCTCATCTTTTGCTACCCTAATCTTCACTCTCGTCACACTGTGTCACCATTTACTCAGAACTTCTGCCCTTCCCTGCATCCACTACACTTGTAGATATCATACTCTCTATTCGTTTGGCTACTGCTCACTTTTCACTTGAAAACTCTATACGCATTCTCCAAAAGTTAGATCAACTCACTCTGTAAACCCAGCAAAATGTGTGACAACACCTTCTATGGCAATGAGTATCACACCTCATGATTTATCTTCTTTACATGGTTCTCTCTCATTCAATTGTGAGATCTCTTAGGTAGGGAAGAAACCAAATTCTTACTGTTCTTGGGATCTCCAGCACGGAAATCAGCAATGTCTCCCTCTTAATTTGATCTTTGCATGACGGTCAAGTAAATAATTATGTACTTTACATTGTAATCAAGAAGAAATGTGTATCTATCTATTTACTATCATCTATCTTAATATATATGTTCTAAAAACATTAAACATGGATTTAAAATATTACAGCATAAAGAAAATTGGGATAGAACAATGCAACATGTTTAAGTAGTAAAAAGACTAGAAGCTTGCAAAAAGAAAAGAAACAACCAGCTAATGTGTGAAATTTTAAAATCTTATGAAAAAGATAGAAGTTGTTTTATAATCCTGTGAAGGACTTAGCTCTATCATACATTTGATGTATAATCACGAGTATATTAATGAACTTCTCCAGAAATAAATCAGTCAAGGTAATTATCTATGTCTAAGATATCTTTTAGGCTAGGATGTTAATAATCAATATTCCATACAGAATAGAGCAACTTGGTTTCAGGAAAATAGAGAAGAGATATTGGAATGTCAGATGACATATTATTTACCTGAAGAGACAAATTAACAAGGATTTACATCAGACTATGAAAAAAAATACCTCTTATACTTAAGTTTCTAAAGCCCATGTGGCATTAACCATAGGGATATGAAAAGTCTCTGGAAAAAGGCCTAACACATTAGGAATCCTTAGATCCTAGGCTATTGGTCTAAGGGAAACATATTCAAGGCTTTCAGTTCTTTATAATACATGCTAGAGGCATGAAAAATGTTTTGATTTAGGCTTTTATTCATAATATATGGCACGATGTGATGATATTTTCAAAGTTGCAGATGGAATGTATAATACTTTGAAAACTTCATACATAATAGATGATTGGATCAACTTCAAAAATATATGTAATGTACCATTTAGTGGTATAGTGAGAAGAAGACATTAATAGAAAAGTGAGTCTTTATAAGGAGCCCTAGACGGTTCATCAGTTCAGTTTATTTATTTATTTTTTCTCACTCTGTTGCCCAGGCTGGAGTGCAGTGGCACAGTCACTGCCACAGAAGTTTCTGCCTGCCGGGCTCAGGTGATCCTTCTGCCTCAGCCTTCCCAGTAGCTGGGATTACAGGTGCATGCTATCATGCCCAGCTAATTTTTTGACTTACTGTAGAGATAAGTCTCTCCAATTTTCCCAGGTTAGTCTCAGCCCCTGGGCTCAGACAATTCTCTAGCCTATGCCTTCTGAAGTGCTGGGATTACAAGTATGAGCCACCTTGCCTGCCATCAGTTTTTTTTTTCTTAAATACAAGGAATTATAATATTTGAAATTCATTAATTCTAAAAAATGTTTATTACGTATCTAGTATGTACCAGGAAATGTTCTAGGGGCTGGGAGTACAAAAGAAAAGGAATGTGCTTCTTATACAGTTTTCATTCTAATATGTGAAGATAAAAATGTTGAGGAAAAAGGGTGCATCTAATAGGATATTAGGAGGGGTAACTAAGAGACAGGATAGCATAGTATCGTCAGTATCTATCCACTGACTGTAAGGTCAGACAACGTGGATTAGGCTACCAGCTTGACCACATTCTAGCTGTGTAAAGTGAGGCAAGATTCATAAACTCTCTCTGTCTCAATTATCTAGTCTGTAAAATGGACATCATAAAATATCTATCTCATAGCAATTTTATCAGGTTCAAAGAAATACATATACAAACACGTTAAAAAGCTCCTGGCACATTATAAATTCCACATAAGTATCATTATTAGACCAGGCACTTGTAAACCTAGCACTTTGGGAAGCCAAAGCGGGAGGATTGCTTCAGTCCAGGCATTCAAGACCAACCCGGGCAGCCTAGCAAGACCTTGTCTCTACAAAATGAAATCAAGTAATTAGTTGGATGTGGTGGTGCCTGTAGTCCCAGCTACTCTGGAGGCTGAGATGGGAGGTTTGCTTGATCCAGAAATTTGAGGCTGCAGTAAGCCATGATTGTGTCAGTGTCTGAGTCAGAGTGAGACCCCAATTCAAAAAAGTATAGATCTCTATCAATATATTTTAAAATTATCATGAAGGTGTTAGCTATTGAAAATGTCTCATGAAGTCAATCTATTTCGATTTGTCATCTCAATAGCTCTCTTTACAAAACTTATACAACTGATGCCTTAATTTGTTTGGCTGAATAAATATCCAATATCAAGACAAATTGTAAAGAGAACAAAGTCTGGATATTTGTCTTCGTAGGTATTAGTTATATTTAATACAATTTAAGCTAGAGTACTATATGTAAAACATCAACGATTGACCTAAAATTAAGTTAAAAGAAAGAGAGCTCAAAAAGATTCTTGGTATATGACAAAAATGTCATTATATGTCAACATTAAAAGATAAACGATTCAATAAATGGAAAGTCAATAAAAGTAGTTGATATTTCATACTACAAACAAAGATGATTTTTTGCTGAAAATAGAACTAAATATAAACAATGAAAACAAAGCAAATCTATAATAGCAGAAAACAGTCTTTACATTTTTGAAGTAAAAATAGTATCTTCATCAGTACAAAAGAAGTGCTAACTATGAAGAAAAAGATGGTTAAATATTCTATTAATATACTGCTTAATTTTTATTTCTGTACCTCTATTACCCAGTACCCAGTTGATTTGCTTTTTTGTTTTTTCTCTAAGCAGGAGGTGTGTGGATATAAATGTGTGTGTATCTGTGTGTGCATGGTGGTGGTGGAGAGGTAGCTGGGTATGAGTGAAAGACGGTTTTAAAAAAATTGAACAGCTGATTACACTAGAAAAGACACTTCAAAAAATCAAAAGAGAACAAATCATTTAAGAAATGTTCTTTAAATTCAGAGGGGGAAATAATGAAACTGTTGAGAAAGCAGCTTCTAGGTGTGGAGGGCAATTTGTGGAACTCAAGCTCCATAATTACAGGTGTTGCAAAAGAAGAAAACAAGACAAACAGAAGAGAGGCAATAATAGGCTGTATAACTTAAAACACATTTAGTGGGATTAAAAAAATAAAAAAAATATGTGCTTGGCAAATTGAAAAGGCTCGTGTAAAAGGGGGAAAAAATGTAAAGAAACACATCTGGGCATATGTTGGGGAATATTTTAATCAAAGGAAAAAATGTTTCTACTAACACATATGAAGAGAAAATAAACTATAAAGTGTGTCAATAAAAAAGCATCAATGATCATTTCTAAATGCTGTATAGCACGACTGAATTTTAAATTATTTAACAGGAAAATTTTTTTAAATTATTGTGTGGCCACCTAAGGTGTTAAAGTGTAAAAACAATGGGAAGATATTTTTAGACATATGAGGTCTTGAAAATGAGAGATAAACCAAAATGTAAAACTCAAGAAATACTTAAGAATATAATGATGGGGGGAGAAAATTAAACCAGGAAGGAAACAAGAAAAATAATCAGTTTTGCTTCAGAGTCATATGACTTATTCTCAACAACATTGGACACTGATGATAATGTCAAGCTCTTCAAATTTCTGAGAAAAAAATTGATTTTAACATAGAATCCTATTTCCTGTCAAACTATCATTCAAAACGATGCAAACACAAATGGTTTTGCACAAGAGATACAGAAAATCCACCACCTAAATGAAGATTTGCAATACAAGAAACAATAATACACACAGGAAAAAAAAAAAAAAACAACCTGGGGGACAAGACTTAAAACAACAATGATGCTGTGAGGCTTTGATAATTCCCAGTGTCAAATTTTGGGAACCTGGAGTGAGAACAGAGAAAGCATGTTAAGATTGTGTTAAGTATGTTAAGAAAGCATGTCAACAACAATTAACTTAGATGCTGATTTTGAAAAGTTTAAATATATATGTTAAATATAATGATACTAGGCAACCACGTTGGTTCCTTTCCCACTGTGGGAACTTTTCTGTCCTCTCAATAAATACTTCTTTGAAAAAAAAAAAAAGATATATAGATATATAGATATAATCATTTAGAGAATGGAAAAACAAGTTACAAAAAATGATGTACATAATTTCAGACTACAAAACAATGTGAAGCATAGGTACTCTAATGAAACACAAAGGATAACACTACCAACAATAACGCATGATCTTATAGAAAATATTAAATAAAAGGCATAAGTTCAAACAAAACAATTCACAGTAAAAAGGAAATATTGAAAAAATGGTAAGGTTGTATTGGTCAGATATGAGGGCTCTTCAAAGAATATTTATGAGAGAAATGCAATACAAAATGGCACAAAAGAATAAAGACATGCAATGTTAAAGTATGCCCTTCCACCCCCAAAACAAAATGGACTTCCCCTTGCCTGAGGTGCTCAAAGTTACAGCAGAACTAGGCAGCCATGGCTGGGTGGGGGAGCAATACTCTGTTTTTTCAGAAAGATGTTAAAATGCATGACAGTCACGTGTATAATCAATCAAACAAATTCCAGTTGTTGCCTGCTGACTGAAAGGATAAACTACTGCCAGATACCTCACCCTCAACGCACAGTCCTCACCTATGCAATATGAAAAAATATCTGACACAGATTTCTGGTTTTGAGCCTGGAAACCAACTAATCAGAGCTTACTTTCCCCTGGTCAATTAGGGCTCAGCTGTATCAACCAATCAAGGCTCCACTGTATCAACCAATCAGAATTCAGGAGTGCCAACCAATCAGAAGTAGGCAAGTTTCAATTCTTCATTTGCATAAATGGACCCGATTGGAAATCTAGCCTGGTTTATAGATTTGCTATATTACTTCAAGTTCTCTTTTTGTTCTCTGGACCACACTTTAATTTTACACCATGACTGAGTATCTCCTGGGTTTGCAAACCATTCACAGGAATAAAGTCTTTTCCTCCATATTCCTTTCCAGAGAACTGTTGTTCACAATGGAAATGTACAAAAGGAGAGGAAGGATTAAAACAAAACAAAACAAAAAAAAAACATTACCTTTGTTGAAAGCAATAGGGAGAGAAAGGAGGATTTTAAAAAAGAAAAAGAGAATGTGTGTGGCAGTATATAAAGTGCACAAATGTGTGTGGGCCAGGGGCTTGCTTTCATGTTAATTCCATATACCCCTCATATATATTCTGCGTGAACTTTTTACATAAGAATAATTCCATATATTATTACTTGTGTAATATATGAGCAGAACGATGAGAGGAGAAGAATGAGAGAGTTACCAGTTAAGTCACCCCTCCCTCCTCAAGGTTCTAGTCCCAGAAGATTTTATAATTCATTCCCTGCAAGTGTTCTCCATTTACCTTTCTTCTTCTGGCGAAGGTTCAGACTCTTGATATAATCGCACATCCCTGCAAGTGTTTAAAGTTATGTTAATCCTTATGCTAGAAAAGTTGCTCTATTGTTTAGCATATAAAAAAATGAAATGTGTTGAAAACATTTAAAAAAATATGTTATTCTGGCATCAGAACAATAAAGGATGCGCTTGAAAAGTGGCACCATCCCTTTCATCTTGTAAATATTCTTATCAAAATTGCATGTCAAATGTAAAAAAATATAATATAGTTGTATATGACAACATTAACTTAAGAAATATGAGAAGAGTTTTGCTTGTCAGAATTGTTGTGGCCCTTTAATAGCAAAATGTTCATTGAAGAAAGCATTTGTCTAATTCCCTAACCTTTCCTTTCTTCAGTGCTAAAACAAATGAGTTTCTGTAGGAAGCCAATAAAGTGAGTTGAGAATGTGAGTTTTCACTTCTTATAAAATCCCATTAAAGGGACAGCAAAGGGGGGGGGGGAAGATGATTCTCTACACAACAGAGTAAATTAGGAAGAAATTGTTGAGGGAAAGCTATTTCAAGACACCTCTGCAAGGGATAACATGAGTGGATAATCAAGACTTCTGAAACTAACAAAGGAGAAGGCATAGCCTAGAAAACTTAGGTCAGTAAATGTGAAGAAACAGTACAAGAAATGCCAACACTCCCAACACCCATGGGAGTTTCTAGTGAACTGGGGAACTGAAAACATTCTCTGGCCTACCCTTCTTTATTCTGGTTTGCACAAGACCCAATGGTCATGTGTTTCTTCCGTGGCAAAAGCTAAACTGTTTCTTAAAGTGGTTTCTTTCTTACACACAAACACTGAAGAAACTGTTCTGAGGACTCAAGAATGCCTTGCTTGGGAAATGTCACACCAGAGGCAAAGCCTTTCTGATTGTGCATTCCTAGAAATTAACAGCAAGAGCTCTCAAAGCCTGCTTGGTAAGATTTCACTGCCTATATAAAGCTCACAGGTGTAGGTGTGTGTGTGTGTGTGTGTGTGTGTGTGTGTGTGTGTGTGTGTGTGTGTTTTAAAAATTGCCTTATTTTAAGCATAAAGAGGATTGGAATCACTAGGCATTTGAGGAAGTACCAGCAGCAAAAGACTTATAAAGGTTCACACCACAACTTCAGGAAATATAATGAGAAGGCATTTTAGGCAACTGTTTAAAATGTCAATGCATTTTGTGGTAAATCAAAATGAGAAAACTATACCAAAGTTCTGTGAACTTATCTCTCCTAGTAAAATGATTTGCATAGAACAAAAAAGTACCTTAGTGAAATGGAGAGAGATTCAAATTGAATCAAAATAGCTCTCAGAGCGGTTAGCAGGTACTCTATAATTTACCTTTACAGTCTAAAAGGTGACATTTCATCTGACAAAGGCATACATAGATTAAGGGACAAATATGTCAGAAAATAGAGGTGCTCATTTATGGGGAATTAAAAATTAAATAATTTACAAGCATTACCCTAATTTAAACTTTAAAGTAAGTCATAAGGCTAGAAATTGATGCTTTCCTAAATTTAATAACATTTCAGAACATATTAGCCTGAATTTAACAAATGAAATAGATACAATCGCATACACCAGAGCAGCTAAAATGAAAAGGTCTGGCAATCTCACATGTTTGCAGGGCTGCAGAGCAAAGTGCGCTCACATGCACTGCTGAAGGGGTAGAAACAGGTAAAACCACTTTAGGAAACAGTTTTGCTATATCTACTGCAGGCAAATAAATAGTTCCCAGGACTTACTTAAAGGTATATTCCCAACAAAAATGGGTCCACATATGCTCCAGAAAACATTTACACAAATGACCTCTCCAACATTATTTACAACAGACAAAAGTTTAAAAAAACTCAAATGTCTCACAGTTGAATGGCTAAGTATATATATAATACATATATATTAGAACACTATAACATAATAAAAATGCAAAGCCGTAGCTACACAAATTTCAAAAACATAATGCAGACCAAAATAGCATATTCTTATGATTCCATTTAAATAAGTTCAAAAATTAGTAAAACTAAAAGGAAGTAGAGTGATAGATTCTTAGGTGATGAAGAAGGCTTGGAAACTGAGGGCCTGAACATATAAATAAAATATTATCAGAGTAAAAGTCAAAAAGAAGTTACTTTTAGGCAGGAGAATTAATATTGTTTTTGAGAAGGAGAACAAAGGGCTCTCTGGCCTACTATACTGGTAGTATTTTGATTTTTCATGGCAATGGTTGTAGGATAACAGTTTAACACTTATTAAATTATGCATCTATGTTTATGCAGTTTTCTATATGACTCACAATCACCTATAAATAAAGGCAATCACACAATTTTGTGAAAGACTTGCCTTAAAAATGTTCCTTTAAAATGTGGTATTATTTCTAGTCTTCAAAAAATTTTATGAATAAGTCAAATTCTTATTGACAAATTAACTGATGTTTAAGAAGTCTGACCACATTTATGTGTCCAATTATAATTTCACATTTTATGGACATTTAAACCAGTTTTTGTATAAATTTATAAGATGATTTGAGAATATTTTTGACACTCAGAAACATTTTTCTGGATGAAACGTATTTGTCTCTAAATTTTCATTTGCAAAGTTTAAACTACTAGAAAATATATATGTTTAGTGTTCTTTAAAGATGCTCAAGTTTATTGAAAATTAAGGAACTCTTATTCATCCATCTATTTATTTATTCAACTATCCATTCATTTAGTTATTCAACAAATATTTCACTAGATCTGAAACTATACCGGTCTTTGTATTATAAGAGTAAAAAGATAAGATCCCTGTATTCATGGAGTCAATCAAGTTAAGGAGAGAAACACCCAGACAGAATAATAATAGAGTCATGTGTTGCTTAATGATAGGCATATGTTCTGAGAAATGTCTCAATAGGCAAGTTTGTTTCTGAGTGAACACTGTAGAGTGTAATTACACAACCTAGATGGTATAGTCTACTATATGCCTAAGCTTATATGCTATAGCTGTTGTTGTTAGAAAACAAACCTGTGTTATGATTGTATTGAACTCTGTAGGCAATTGTAACACAGTGGTAAATATTTGTGTATTTAAACATATCTAAACGCAGAAAAGATACAGTAAAAAGTATGGTATTATAAGCTCATAAGACCACCATCACAGGTGACCAAAACTACATTATGCAAGTGCATGACTATATACATGTCAAGGGCAACCCTACAGGAACAGAGAGATAGAGAAACCTCTTCTAATCTTAGAGGGCCAGATGGAGCTTTGTGAAGTTGGTTCTGAACTGAATTTTAAGTTTGAATGTGAATTATCCAAAAGAATAAAGATCACTTGGGTCAAAATCAGGTCTTTCAGAAAATCAGCATCTTGCCAAAAGATAACTGAAAATACACCTTTGGGAACAGTTGGGTAAATTATTGTAAATGCATATCCTTTCATTCTCATGAACTCTAACAATATTTCAATTAAGATCATCAAAATAATCTAGAACTATTTTGTGAAGAAACTACTTTAGAAGTTAACATTGAAAAGAATACTGTTATCCAATAGCACCACATTTTATAAAGTAAGATTTCTCCAGTCAGATGAAATGCATGATGTACAAATCTTACAAAACTAATATGTATATAAAAAGAAAATTTGACTATACTAAAAAGAGTAAATAATAAATGGAAACAATGACTTGAAAAATTCTAATAAGACAAATACAAACAATAACAACAAATGCAAAATTTTATTTAACAAGAATGACCTGGGATTCAGTTTCTGGCAAGGAGAATACTAGACTTGGTGAAAATGCTAGATTTTTCAGTTTTAATCATTTTCTAAAAATTCAGCTGAATTTAAACCTTAAAAGTTATGATAATCTGAAAGGATCTAGAAAGGGTAGTAAATGTTCGTGGATGCCTGAATACAATACACAAAATGACTGAGGTATCTAAGAATGTTTAACAGGGAGAGAGGAAGCCCTTATGAAGGATTTTGTTAATAGTTGTGGATTGATGTTTCAGTTTCCACAAGAGAAAACCAAGCTCTGTGAGTGTGTATTACAAGAAGGCTCATTTCATTATCAGAAAAATTAATTATAAAGTAATTATATAATGAGCATAATAATCAGTAATTATTAAATAATTCTATAAAAATGGTTTGCCTAAATATTAAGTCCTAAGGACATAACTTATTAAAATATTATTTGGTAAACAACATACATGAAATAATGAGTAAAATATTTTTCTCTTGGAATAGCACTGAGCTGACCACCTGAAAATCTTTAAATCCTGTGAGCTCATGAATTTCGTGATTTTAGAAACAAAGTTTAAAACTCACCTATAGAGAAAATACTACATTTTTACAATATTAGGATTGGCATGTGGTAATGAATTTTTGTCATAATAATGTTAAAAGTGCACTTCTAATTTGTATCCTGATGATTGTAAAGCATATTGATTTACAAGAGGGAATACCAAAACAATCTGAATTGTTTTGGGGAGGAAGAGCCCCTTTTATTGCAGGTTTTCCCCAATATTGGCAGTGTATCAGCTAGCATTGTTGTCAGGCTGCATTCAGCTTCGGTGAATTTTTTTGGAGATTCTTTCAACATGCTTGGCTTTTTCATGATGGGTGGTTTAGGAGCCTACCTGTCCACACCACGCTGAGTGTTCAGCAGTTTTTGACCAAGAACAGCATGACTCCATGCCCCCTTCCTAGTCATTCAATCTTTCCCCAAGCAACTTCTTTTTTTCTTGTTTCTCTGGATCAAAAATTTCCTCAAAAGGAAATATTTTGCCAATGTGGAAGAAGTGAAACAAAAATGGCGGAAGCACTAAAAGGCATCAGAACAGATGAGTTCAAGACTATTATGAGCAGAGGAAAAAGCATCTCGATGGGTGTATTACATCAAATGGCGAGTACTTTGAAGGGAACTGAAGTTTAAACATGTAAGAATAAAGACAGAATTTTCTATAAATGAATTCCTGTTTTGGGGGGTCCCCCCCATATCATTTGTTTTTGAAATTTAGAGTAGGTATATTGAAACTTTAAGACCCAAATTATTTTGTCACATAGGCTCTTAAGTTGAGAGATGTGAAAATTAAGAATATTTCTTACGAAGAACTAGGATGTTAGAGATTTTAATTTGGAATTTTTATTTGGCCTAATTTTTGCAAAACTATATTGTTTTTGTCATAGTCTGGTCTCAAGATTAACTCAGTTCCTATCATTAAGAAAGAAAATTCTCAGACAAATATATAATAAAATCATATCATTTTCATCTTTTATCACAAAATTTGATTATAAAAATGTCACTTTTCAAAAAGAAAAACAATGTTTTGCCATAAAACAGTTGCTAGCCAGAAGAGACAAGCATATTTTTAATAATTGATTTTCACATACAACCAACTAAAATCGCTTTCTACTAGACTTTTCAAAAGGGAATAACAGCAACCTAGCATTTTAACAACCATACGTTTCAAATACATTTTAGAGAAGTCTTCTTTGTCTCTTAAGGCAGATTTCTTTGTGATTTATCAGATAGAGCAAGTTTATAGTTAACTTCAATTGCCCTCAGTGGATTCCAAATCAAGACTAGAAAAAGTACAAATGTAGAGGAAAATCTTTCCAAAAATATCTTAACAACACTTCTCTAAAACTTAAAAGAACTTGTATGCTAGGAAAGAAATGATATGAAATATATTTAGCATCTTAATACTGAACTTTATGTCGCACTATTTGTTATTTATCCTCTCTTGAAGTTCAATCTGCATTCTTATTCCATAGAAGAGTCTCTAATACTGGTACTTCAAGTTTCTGCAACAAAAACCATGATATATAGGCATCCAATTAATATTTATTGAATAAACAGTACATGATAAGCTGAATAGATAGCCAGAAAAAAAAAAGAGAGAGAGAGACATTGATACGAAATATCTCAGTGCATCTGCTTAAAGGGTGCACGGTTAAAAGGTAAAAGAATTCTTAATTTCTGAAAGAAAAAATCCTCTAGAGCAGTCTGTTTTAATTTTTTTCTTAAGTGATGCAATTCTTGCCTGGCATGCCTTTCAATAATCATGATACAAAAGGGTGTGAGCAGGACATCATGCCTGTCCCATGCAAAGCAGTTTGAGATGATTTTTGTCCCTATAAAATGTTAGTTACAACTGAACCATGCACAACATTATGATTTAAAAAAAAATATATTCGTTTTTGCTTGGATCTTTTGGTTAAGATATTCTAGTGTTTTATTTTTGCAAGTGTTTTGATTTATTTCTTTATCTACCCATCATTAATTCACACGCACTTACAAAAATGGAGTTTGATAGTATGGTCAAAAGCATGAAGCAATCTATCAGTGTGCTACTTATTATCATTAATTTTATTTTATTTTTTAGTGTTGTACCTCTATCTCTGATCTAATTGCCTTGAAGTCATGCTGTGTTGTGTCATTTGAATCCTTTCCCTTCACCTGGAAACTCCTTAAACATCATCCTGAGAAATAATTACTTTCACTTTGTCCCTGCATTGAGACTATGTCCTTTTGCTTCTCCTTTATTTATTTATTTACATTTGGCTTGAAACTTCCTTCCTGTCTTTTCCTGAGAAATTGTGCAGAGGATGCAACATGTTTGAAAAATGGCATATTTGAAAATATCTTAATTTTATTTTCACACTTAATAGCTTGGCAAGGTATAGACATCGGGTTGGATATTGTTTTACCTTGTGTTAAGACATTTTTCTATAGTCACTAGACACCAATATTGTTGCTCAAAAGTCTTGTTAATGACAGCTGAAACCTCATTCTTTTTACAGAGTCTATTTTTTCTCTGAAAACATTTGGGATTTTCTATTTCTGATAGTTTAAAATTTTACAATAAGGTACCATGACAAAAGTATTTTTCCATTCATTGAACTAAGGCCCCACCAATCTAGAAACTGCTGTCCTTCAGTTCTAAAAAGAAAATAATTCTTTTAAAATATGTTATTCACGACAACGCTCCATCACTCAGACACATAAACACACAGCACCATACACATACTCACTAACCTGGTTTTCCTTTTACTGGAACGATAATGGGGTTTTTTTTGTTGTTGTTTTGTTTGGTTTTGTTTGAGTTGGAGTCTCCCTCTGTCACCCAGACTGGAGTGCAGTGGCCGCTCCCGGCCACCGCAGCCTCGACCTGCTGGGCTCTGGCGATCCTTCTGCCTTGGCCTTCCAAGTAGCTGGAACTACAAGTGCGCGCTGCCACACCCGGCTAATTTTTTTGATTTATTGTAGAGATGAGGTCTTGCCAAGTTGCCCTGGCGGGTCTTGAACCCGCAGGCTCAGGCGATCTACTCACCTTGGCCTCCCAAAGCGCAGGATTACAGGTTGAGCCAAGCCCGGCCAATAATGGTTTTATATGGGACATCCGGAGCCAATATTCTGGTTTCCTTATCTTTTCCCTCTCTAAATCTTTTATTTTTATTCTATTTTCTTGAATATTTTAATATTTTTCAATCTAAAATTTTCTTTAAAAAATTTTTTTGCTATTTTGCTTTAAATTCCCCAAACTCTGCCGGTTTCTGGGCATTCCTTTTTTAAAATAGCTTCCTATTTTGATGATTGCATTGAATATTTTCTCTTGTTGCCTTGAGAATATACCTTATAACTTTTTTTTTTTTTTTTTTTTTTTTTTTTGAGTTGGAGTCTCACTCAGTCGCCCAGACTGGAGTGCAGTGGCCGTTCCCAGCCACCGCAGCCTTGCCTGCTGGGCTCTGGCGATCCTTCCATCTCAGCCTTCTGAGTAGCTGGAATTACAGGCATGCGCT
Source organism: Carlito syrichta (assembly GCF_000164805.1). NCBI lineage: Eukaryota > Metazoa > Chordata > Mammalia > Primates > Tarsiidae > Carlito > Carlito syrichta. Next base: position 929,989 of record NW_007247864.1, on the reverse strand, counting down.
ACCACGCCCGGCTGGTGTTTGACTTATTGTAGAGATGAGGTCTCGCTGCCCAGGTGAGTCTCGAACCTGCAGGCTCAGGCAATCCACTCACCTCAGCCTCCCGAAGGCGCGGGATGACAGGCTGAGCCACCGAGCCCGGCCAGACCTTATAACTTTAAAAACATTTTATTTTGTTCCTGGCTTTATCCCTGTTTCCTCTAAGTCCATTGTTCTACTTGTTTTTCTCGTATCTGTTTCTAATGTTGCTGTTTTCCTCATATGGATGATGAGTAGTTTTTTGTCATAATGACCAGTAAGGCTCCATAAACCCATTGGAAGCACAGTGCTTAGAGATGATGGGATATGTAAGCAGATGCAAAGTCATTGTAAAGAAAATTCACCACATCAATGATATTTAGCCAAGAATCAAAACAAGACTGTGGTCGTGGGGTAAACTGAGTTAAATTTTGGGCAGGTTTTGCTAGAGACAGCTAAGACAAATTTAGGTGAAAGTAGAACAGTGCAGACAGTTGTAAATAAAAATCTGGTGTAATGGATATAATAGAGGTAGCTGAAATCAGGTGATGGATCTTAACTACCAAAACAGGCAAGAATATGTAAGTCCCCCTCAAATGAACCTTCAACTTAAAAACTTTAACAAGGCATACTTGTTTTTATATGTGTTATGTCCCTCCACCAGGTGTCAGTATAGCCTGTTAAATAGCTCGAGTACTATATAGTCGATTATGTTAATTGGGTACCTGGGCTAACTTAATTGAACTTAAAACAAATTGGACTTACAACCATGCTCTCGAAACAGAACTCGCTCATATGTTGGGGCCTTCTGTACAAGAAAAAGATCACTTCAGTCTAAAAGTATAATCTGAACTAAAATCCAAATTACTATCTAGACATTTCTTTTCAGGTTTTAGGAACATCTTCCATATAAGCAACAGAAGAGCAATCATCAGGAAAGAAAGTACTGGGTGGGAAAATTGTCATGTTGTAATTATTCAAAGGTATCCACACTTATGATAAAAATAATTAAGTGGGTCAATAATAAAGATTTATTATCTTAAGCATTCTAAGCATTTTTCTAATCTATAACAGGTAAGCACTAGAGTATTAAAAGAGTCCTTCATGTCACCGATTTTTATTGTAAAATATGAAAATATACCGAATATTCATAAAGCCATCCTGGAAATCATTGACAACTTTAGAATATATGTGGAATTGTTAAACTGTGATGCGCATATTTATTCATTGATCTATTTATTTCTTTTTCTTTTTTTCTTTTCTTTTTTTGGGGGGGCGGTTTAGAGTCTTACTCTGTTGCTTAGGCTGGAGTGCAGTGGCGCGCACGCTCATGGGCACTGCAGCCTCAACCTGCTGGGCTAGGTGATCCTTCTACTTCAGCCTTCCAAGTAGCTGGAACCAGGCATATGCCACCATGCCAGCTGATTTTTTTAGTTGTTGTAGAGACAGGGTCTCGCCATGTTGCCCAGGCTGGTCTCGAAGCCCTGAGCTCAGATAATCCTCTTGCCTCAGCTTCCCAAAGTGCTGGGATTACTGACATCAGCCACCATGCCCAGCTGGTCTATTTATTTTTATACATATACACATATATGTGTATATATATGTATATATACACACATACTTTCTTTAATATATGTATACACAAACTGACCTTTGAACACATTTTTAACTTGAAGAGTTAGGAAAAAATTTAATGTGGGACATAATATAATGGTAGTTCAACTTAAGCTATTTAAAGTTTTCCTCTGGATAATTTTTGATAGTTGATTTCTTGGCAAGATCCTTGTTGGTGTTCAAAATTATAAGTTTATTTAGGTCAAATAAACATATACTTATGTATTATGTTATTTTTTCATTCTCTTTATACTTCAAACCTCTATTAGTGGTCTTAGCCATCTTAACTCTCATTACCAGGAAAATCTACCTCTTATCATAAATCTTCCAGACACAGTGAGTATCAGGGCTCTTCCTTGATGTATCCACATTACAATCTACTGGCAATGGAATGAAATCCATGAGTTTCCCATTATACTGTCTTCATCATTAGTGATGATAAAAATGATAGCAAAGGATAGCATACTGGCAATGAGGAAGGACCAGGAATTACACGATCCAGGTTTGAATTCTTGTATTTCTGTTCATAAACTGTAAAAAGACGCAAATAAAATTCATAAAGTTATGGTGAGCAAAAATATAAAGCACTTAATACAACACCTGGCATGTAATCACAACCCAACAAACATTAGCTACTATAATTATGATAAAAATAGCTGATATCTGAGGGCATGCGCTGATCCAGGCAATACCACAGTAAGTACTGTGCTCTGTTGGCAATTTGTCCATTGTCTGCAAATGACAACTTCCTGCTGGCTTGTATTTATTACTGTGCTATAAAATCAGTTTTACCTCATGAGTTACACTGTCCTTTGTATGTGAGCTATTGTCTTATTTTCCCTCTTGTTCTTGCATTATGTACACCACTGATTAAGAACAGTAGAATTGGAGACGGGAAGATGGGCCTTCTGTACATGATCAAGAACTAACCAATCCTTAATTCTCACTGTCACTCAAGACATTTGGACAAAGGAATGAAACTAGAGGAGGAAACTGGGATAGTAAAAGTGAATTACAGTTTGATAAAGCAAAGCTATTAAGACAAGAGCAAATAAAATGGAAATTAAAGACTAAAAGAAAATTAAAGACTCACTATAACCTTATGAAATAAAATATACTTTTCACTTTTATCTTAAGCATGGTGTTTCAAAAACGAAGGAACAAATACTTTCAAAAGACATTATTTTCAATGAATAAGAAACAAAGGTGCATAAAGAGGTAAAAACAACTCAAATGTCATATCCTTAAAAATTAATCTGTTTAAAATCAGTCCAAGATATTTTAACATAGTTTTTAGTGTGGTTAGATTGTTGAATATTTAGTCATTTATTAGACTTTCATTACTTTGAGGTGGTATGCATGTTTCTATTCTCACTCCAAGTCCATTAGAAGAATCAAAACACTATCTCAGGATGAACTGAATAAATTAGAACTTGCTTCCATGACTAGTAATTCTGAAAATCAAAGCAAGCAAAGGAATATTTCAATAATATCTTTCTAATAAAATAGCAGTCACTCCACGAAAGGAAAATGTATAATGTCAATGTTTTTTATTAACAAATTTTTTTTTAAATTAAGAATTACTCTTCTAAACCTGGATACAGAAAAATTTTATGTGGCGTTTACCTCAGTTCTCTAGAAATAAATGATCTATTATCTGCCTGTATGTGTGTGCATGTGTTGTATTATTTGGTTTGGTTTGTTCTGCATGTGAATCCCCTTAGTAATCTTGTTAGTTTTCTGTTCAAGTATCTTTGTCTATTAGATAATCCATATTTTTCTTTCTTTCTTTCTTTCTTTCTTTCTTTCTTTCTTTCTTTCTTTCTTTCTTTCTTTCTTTCTTTCTTTCTTTCTTTCTTTCT
>NW_007247864.1:912887-926354 GCF_000164805.1 Carlito syrichta | reverse complement strand
ATTTATTGTAGAGATGAGGTCTCGCTAAGTTGCCCAGGTGGGTCTTGAACCCGCGGGCTCAGGCAATCCACTCACCTCAGCCTCCCAAGGCGCGGGATCACAGGCTGAGCCACCGAGCCCGGCTCATATTTTTCTAGTTGTTTCTTTCCTCTGATTATCTCCCTCTCTCTGTCTGTAGAATCCCTTAATGGGCTATAATCTTTCATCCTCAGTGACTTTTACCCTCGAAATTCAACCCACCTAACAGAAGCCCAGTAACGTGACTCAGAGAAATAGAATTGAAGTTGCCTTGGCTATACCAAATAATGCATTAAGTAAAAGTTTTGCATCATGAAGGCATGTCACTATAATTTATTATAACATAATTTTTGATTTATTTTATGTTACTAAAATTATTTAATTTTATCAACTCTAAAATTAATTTTATCAACTTTTGATCAGTTTTCTAAAAGTGCTACAGAAAACAAAATATTTTATTTCAGTGAAATGAGGAAGCAATAGAGAGAATTTTTATATGATGGCGAATGAAACACAAACACTTTCTTCTCTGTTACCAACTTCAGTTCTATTTCCTATGAGTCAAGTTGCTACTGGGCTTCTGCTAGGTGGGTCGACAGTGAGAGAAATTGAGGATGAAATATAATAGCCTATTAAAGGATTCTATCGTCAGAGACAGGGAGATCTTCATAACAAAAAAGCAACTAGAAAATAAGGATTCTCTCATAGACAAAGACAATTTGAACAGAAAACTAACAAGATTAATAAGTGGATTCACACATAGAACAAACCAAACCAAATCAAATAAAAAGCTATAACAATAAATCCATGATTTTCCAAATAACAAAATGAAGTGTGAATAAAAGGAGGGGAGTGAAATTGACTAGGAACTCAAATCAGAGAAATATAGCAAAGTATAGAACAAAATAAAAAGAGAGAGAAATCTTGATGGAAAAATATAATGCTATAACCTTGATGTCTAATATATAAATAATAGGGACTCCAGAAGGAAGAATAAAAGAGAAAGAAAAAGAGCTGCATTAATTAAACAAATAAGAAATGTCCCGAAGTGAAGAAAGATTTGAGTCTGCAAGTTTAAGGAGCAAAATACAGACCTGACAACTGGCTTGATAAGAAAAACCTCCACCTGGATATATCATATGAAAATTACTGCACTGTAAAAGTAGAGAGAAAAGTTTATAGGCATCTGGAGAGAAAGAACAAACTGAACACAAAATGGAAAAAAAAAATTAGATTGGGATTATCCTTCACTACATTTGAAGCTAGAAGACAGTAATGCAGCATCTATGATCTCCTGAGAGGAGGTCAGCAAGATTAGACTCCTATATTGGATCATACAATTTCCTATTTCAACAAAATAAAGCTTTAAAGATGTAGATTTTGTACAGTAAATTAAGTCACACAGGTGCTTCATCGGAGAAAAGTAACAGAAAAATGTATAACTAAACAAATGGCTTGGAACAGAGACCTCTGTTAAAGGTCTGTTAAAGGTCTGTTAAAGAAAGGAAGAAGCAATCCCAATTTTAAGTTTTGCACCCCCCCAATAAACACATATACACACACACAAGCACATGCACATACAATGATATGTGCTCTAAGAATTTCTAGCATAAGTCGCAGAGAAAAATGCTAAAATCTCAGGATATACTGCAAACGAAATGCTAATGATGACCCAGAACACAATATATTGTAGACTTCAAGAAAACCTATATATTGGGTAGGATTGGGCTGGGAACAAGATACGAATAACTCATTTCATATGATGGAGGGAATAGAGGGAAGAGGTGGGCTGGAGACAAGAAAACATATTCTTTTGGTCTCTTCTGGCTGAAACTGAAGTTGGGAGTAGGGTGGGGATAAAGTAGGAGGAAAATAGGGATGTGAAAAATCACTCAATACTTCTTGGGACAAATCTTGCTTTCAAAAAAATAGAGAAATGTATATTTAACTAGGGGTTCAAAGAAAAGGAAGACAACTATATCATAAAATAATGTACATAATTCTTAAATTAATAAGGAGAAATAAACGGACTGGACTGTAAAATGATGGACTAAACACCAAATTAGGAAATAAAGAAGAAAGCACAATGTAAATTAATTAAGAAATATTAAGAAATATGGAATAAAACCATGCCTGTCATTCTAATAAAATGATGCAATTTCACTTAAATATCCAGACTGTCATATTAAATTAAAAACAATTTATCTGTATACCTTTTAGCAGAAACACAATTAAAACAATGTGATAAAGGAGAACTGAAAATAGAAAGAAGAGGGAAAAGATAACATACAAATGCAAATTAAAAAAACAAGAGTTGCAATGTTATTTATTTATCTTTTTTGGAAAATCATAATGTTAGAAATACTAAGCACTATAAACAAGAAACCATGTCAGGATAAAAGGAGGCTCAAAACAAGAGGGGTCTACGTCTAACAAACTTGTGTTTACTAAACAATTTGGCATTTATATACCAGAATATGATAGAAATAAATACACTCAGAAGCCTAACTAAAGTCTTTGGGAAGTAAAAAGTTCTAGTATACTGAAAATATAAAGCATAAGAAGAAATAAGTAGTATAGTCAAAACATTTGATTTAATGTATAAATACAGAACACTAGAGACTTTGAACATATGGTTGTATGTATATTTGTTCTTGTGTCTATGGAATGTTTTGCAAATTCTTCACATAGTCCACAAAAAAAACTTAACTTTTTAAAAAAGTGAATTAAAACAAATAAATAACTTTATTTGCAAAGTAAAACAACAATAGCAAGATTAAATTGCCCTTGTTTCAAAAGGAAAACACTAACTAGCAGGAAAGCAATGAAAAGGCTAACACTGCCTATCTAAAACTGATGAGACACAGTAAAAGCTGTGCTAAGAATAATATATATATAACCTTAAATGTTTTCTCTGTTAATGAAGAGAGATGGAAAGAATACAACAGTACAAATAGAAGCAATTGGAAAGAGAACTACAGATTATCAACATAAATAAGATAGAAGAATTAATAAGGTTAAAATCTGAAATTAATGAAATAGAAGAAAAGCAGAAAGAAGATACAAATACTAAAATGTGGTTGTAAGATTAAAAACTTTGCAATTTTATTAATATAAAAAATGAGGAGAGCTAAACAAGTATATTAGAAACAAGAACAGAGAAATAAGTACAAACATGCGACAGATTAAAAGAAGTAGGAGAAAATGCTATATTTATTGATGGCAACAGATCTGAAATTCTAGAGAAAATGGATGGTTTCTGTTCAGTTTCTAATATTAACTCAGGAAGAATTAGAACATTTGAGTAGCTCTATTACCAGAGTAGAGACTGCGAAAAAGATTAAATACCACCAAAAAAGTCATTAAGACCAGCTGGGTTCACAGATGAAACTGATATAACTCTTAAAAGAGCCATAACTTCCATTTTATTTACAGTGTATCTGATCCTAAAAAAAGATAGAAAGCTCTCCAATCATTTCAGAATCTTCTATAATCTTGGTTAAAAAAATAAAAACTTGAGACTATTCTCACTTTTTAATATACAAACAAGACTTCTAAATAAACATTAACACAATGAAATGCAAAAAAAAACTGAAAAAAAAGAATATATGTTACCAAGAAAGATTTATTATTTTAATGAGTTCAACACAGTTCACTATATGAATTTAATATATTTTGGGTAAGAATTAGAACAGGTTTTTCTGTGGTGATAGTTATTTAACTTTTGTAAAATAATCTTAAGGTTTATATGAAAGAATAAATGTCAAAAGTAGCTGTGGAAATAGTTATGTTTTTGTGTGTGTGTGTGTGTTTTGGAGGAGACATGAGATCTACCTACCAGGATACAGACCATGCTTCAAAGCTACTGTAATGAAATCAATGTCATATAGGCATGGGAGTACATAAAAAAAAATCAATGATACAGAACATAAAATATAGAAAGAGATCTCTACATATGACAAAATTGATGTTTCCATTCCGTGGGAAGGCCAGTTCTTTAATAAACTGCTTGCACAACTGATTATTCACGTGGAAAGAAATAAAACTGGATACTTACCTTTTACTGTGTACAAAATTAAATACTAAGTGTGTTGAAACTGAAGTATGGAAAAAAGCAAAATAACTAGAATTCTACAAAAATATATCTCATAGTATATTCAAAATATGGAATATCACACAACAGTAAAAAAAAAAATTCCTCAAACATAATACTGAACAAAATCTGCAGAACAATATGCTCTACATGAATTCATCAATATAATGGCCCCAAATAGAACTAAACAATACATGTTTTAAAACTATAAACAAAAGATAAGTGATTATTCACACAAAAAAGCAAGACATAATTTGCCTGCAGGGAGGATAAGGACAAGATGTAACTGGGAGAAAAAATTGCACCAATTAATTTGAGGAATATACATAGATGTTCATTTTGCTACTTTCAAACATTACACAGATGTGATATACACTATTTAAAAAAATTTGAATAACATATGTGTGTTCTGTGCATGTGTGTGTATAAACAAACAAATACGAGTCTTATAAAAATATGGAGGTATACATACATACTCAAGGGTCTGGGGGGATTTTGTTTATCAAGACTAGAAACCCAGAATTGAAGTAAACATCCTTGTCTAAATAAACAGAAGTCACTGTGTACAGCAATTGGTGGAGAAAACAAATGTACCATATAAACAATAAATTTTGTGAAAATATATTAAAATGTATCAGAGGGGATCAGGAATTTTAAAGTGATCAAGGTATATAAAATTTTAATATAAATATAGAGAAGGTCCAGGAATAAGTATTTATAAGAAAAATCAAATAAAATTGATTAGAAAGTATATATAAAAATATTTAAACATATTGGCTATTGATGAAGGCAAATTAGAATAAAATGGGATAAAATTTCCAGTCACTCGGCATAATTAAATTAAGAACTGAAACTTATGCTGGCAAACATAGGTGAGAAAAGGTGGACTCCTACATCACTAATGAAAGTATAAATTATGACAACCCTTGGGGGAAGCAATTCTGAAGAATACATTAAGAAAATATTTTCTTCCATTCAGCAATTCTCGTTCTGGGTGCATACACCATAAAAATAAAAACTCAAATATGTAAGGATATTTAAATAACATATTTATGACAGCATTGTTCTTACTGGCAAAACATTGGAGACAAAATGAATGTCGACAAGCAAAGTTGAATCATTTATATTTTATCACACAATAGAATATTATACAGTCATGATTATTAAAACCCAAGTGAAGCAGTTGACTTGGAAATATTTCTATAACGTATGTTTATGAAACAAAAGTCATAAATAAAATTATAAATACTATAATTTAATTATTTTAGAAAACTAATTGAATTATATTATCTCTAATATATACGTATTCAAATACGATAAGAACAGAATAAAAGTTATAAAGAAATACATAGCAAGGAATGAACATAGGGAAACTATGATGGAAATAAGGTGTGATATGACTATAAGTTGTATGTGTTGGGTGCAGGGAGAAGTCATTTGTGTAGAGGATAGAAAATAAAGGGACACAGAGGAACCAAAAAATAAACTATTTGCATTTAAAAAAATCAAAGTAGTATGCATCTTATCACCATAGTATTAATTTAAATTATTTCTTTGGGAAAAATAACTTTTCCCCTAATCGGTAGTAGGATTATAAATAAAAATTAGAAAAAATGTAGAATTATTTCACAGTAAGAACATAGCAATTTTTAAAAAAGCAATAAATTCTGTCTTTACGAGTTGGAAGCGCAAAATGTATTTCTAGCACCATCTGAATGCATATCAAATTTACTTTTACAGAGTCTATCTATAAAATTCCACTTTTATAAAACATGTCTGATAAATTTCATGTGCAGGAACAACTCCATTCAACCAGAGTGACCCACCCCATTTTAAAAAGTCACATACACAAAAATGTAGAATTAATAACAACAGAAGAACTTGTTGGTGGTAAAAAGTACAAATATCTAATTGCAAACACTGGATATAGTTATTATTTCTAATTAATAAAAGTAAGAGCTGGTACTTCAGGGTTTTTAGTCAGTTATCTAATTATCTTAGCTGATCTCTAATTGATCATATCTTATGCCACTCCTTTTCTGTTTAACATCACTTAACTAACAATTTCTTCATCTGGTGTTCTTGTCAAACCATTCTATCAATTTTCTCTGAAAAATCACCTTTGCATTTTATATCAATATCATAGCAATACTTAGTTGATTTTCTTGTTTCAAAGGTAAGACATATGTTTGTTATATGACAATATGCAATAATATAATAATAATTTTTGTGTTGTAATAGCAGTATACAATTGAATCCACATTGGTCTGTCATCTAAACACTGAAATAAAAATTGAGTTGTTTTCTGATAAAAGTATCCATAGTCTTCAAATACCTCATACATTAGAAAGGAAGTTGAAAGAAAGGGAGATTTGTGGGTATGAGATGTATATTTTTTATACATAAATATAAATAACAGAAATCTTTAGTAAGTTTAAGTAAAAGGATTTTAATTATTTGCACTGACATTGATGTATATCATTTCTAATTTTGAATCCATCAAAGGAATTCCTAAGGCCTCTTATAAATTGCTGAATGCTTTTTCCACTTTCTGAAGTAAACACACACACACACACACACACACACACACACACACACACACACACACACACACACACACGGACTCCAGTAGTTCACTTTTTTTTTCCCTGTAGTTTCCAATGTGAATATTTATTCTCACCTTAACTTGGATGTACCAATCTGTGCTTTTATACAGGGAATATATGTCATCGGACAATCAAATGCAGATTATGTGGTTTTCAGAAATCAGGAGTGAAGCCTTTGGTTTAAGAGAAAATGAAGGTTTATTTCCATGGCCATGTATTTAATGACACAGCAGCTTTGACTAAGTCCTTTGGGTTTCAGGTCCCTTATGTATTGGGCATCCTGCCAAGCCTAACATGTTGCGTCAGAAATGCTGCTTGAGCTGAACCCTAGATAGCCAGAGATCCTCAAATAAATCCAGCGATGCCAAGTTTATTTCTTAATGGTGCACCATAAAATTACCTTCTGCAAATAAGCCCCAGACTAAATTTCTTTCTATGTTCTAATGTAACGAAAATGTACTTTGTGGTTGATATGTAACTCAAAGATAATTATTCTCTCATTCCACACCTGCTAGACTGACATGTAATGTTGTGGTGACCAGTGTGAACCATTAAAAAAGGGTATTAGCACTTGGTCATGGAATACTTTGCTGTAAAACAAGTATTCTGAAAGTTTATTCTTTCTTTCGGACAAGACTCTGGGTTATTTCCTTATAAGTATACTAACTGACATATAGCAATGTTAAGAGAATGAGATAATATTCCACTATCAAAATACACAACAATTTTTTTTCTTTTTGAGTTGAAGTCTCACTCTGTCACCCAGACTGGAGTGCAGTGGCACATTCCTGGTCACCGCAGCCTCCACTTGCTGGGCTCCGGCGATCCTTCTGCCTCAGCCTTCCAAGTACCTGGAACTACAGGTGTGCACTACCATGTCTGGCTAATTTTTGATTTATTGTAGAGACAGTTCTCACCAGGTTGCCTGGGTGGGTCTAGAACTCGTGGGCTCAGGGAATCCACTCACCTCAGCCTCCCAAAGTGCTGGGATTACAGGCTGAGCCACCAAGCCTGGCCTACAACAAATTTTTAAAGCTCAACAATACAAAAAGTGAACAATCTGATTGAAAAATGCATGAAAGATCTGAAAAGACATTTCACCAAGGGTACCTGATCTCAAAGCAGGCAAAGTGGGGACCAAAGGGATGAACACTTGTCTACCTAAACCTGAATTGTACCCTACATCTTTAAAATTATATATTCTTTTAAAAAAAGAAAACTCACAGTGTGTTTAATTTTGTGAGGCTTGTAAAAAAATAAAATATACAGATGGAAAATAAGCACATGAAAGATGCTAATATCATATGTTATTAGAGAGATGCAAATTGAGGCGACAGTGAGATACCACTACATACCTATTAGAATGGCAGAAATCCAAACCACTCATAGCACCAAATGCTGGAGAGGATATGGAACCACAGGAGCTCTCACTCGCTGCAGTTGAATTGAAAAATAGTGTTGCCACTTCAGAATAAAATTTGGCAGTGTTTTACAAAATTAAACGTACGATACAGCAACCACACTCCTCCTTGCTGTTTACTCAAATGAGTCGAAAACTTATGTCCACACCAAAACCTGCACATGGATAACTACAGCAGCTTTACTCATAATTACCCAAACTTAGAAGCAACTAATATGCCCTTCAGTAGGTGATTGGATAAACTGTGATACAGATACATACAGATAAAAAATCTTTATTCAGCACTATCAAGAAATGAGCTAGCAAGCTGTGAAAAGACATGGAGGAACTTTAAATGTATATTACTATGTGAAAGAAAACCTGAAAAGGCTACCTACCGTATGATTTCAACTACATGACATTCTGTAAAAGGCAAAACTAAGGAGATGGTTAAAACGAGTAGTGGTTGCCAGGAATTAAGGAAAGGGATGGATGAACAGGTCGAGCACAGATCATTTTTAAGTAGAATTAGTCTGTATGATACTACAATGATGGAAACACGTCATTATACATTTGTCAAAATTCATGGGATATACAATGTTAAAGGCAAATCCTCCTAACTATGGACTTGAGGTGATAATGATATGTCAACGTAGGCTCAACAAATGGAAGTGATGGACCACTCTATTGGGAGAAACTCTTAGCGGGGAGGATTGTGTGTTCAGGCAGGATATATATGAGAACTCTCTATACTTTCTGCTTAAATTTGCTGTGAAACTTGAAGTACTCTAAAAAATAAACTCTATTAATAAAACAGCAGCAACAAAGTACAGTTACTTTAAAACTATTTTGGAAAATAATTTTTACAACATAGTGGCTTATACCACAAATACAACTGCCGTAGTTTTTGCTTATAGCTGCAATATCAAGAATCATGGTTTTTAAATTAGTAACTGACGAGTTGGAGTCATATGGAATATTTGAGTTTTTTGAGTTTCAAAAAGAAAAATTTGGACCAGGTGTGGTGACTCAGGCCTGTAATTCCGACACTTTGAAAGGACGAGGCTGGAAGATAGCTTGAGGTCAGAAGTTCAAAACCAATCAGAGCAAAATAGTGAGATCCTGTCTCTACAAAAACATTGAAAAAAATTAGCCAGATGTGGTGGCACACACCTATAGTCCCAGCTACTCTGGAGGCTGAGGCAGGAAAGGATCACTTGAGCCCAGCATTTTGAGGTGACTGAGCTATGATCATGCCACTGCACTCTAACCTGGGTGACAGAGTGAGAGACTGTCTCTAAAAATACAATACAATACAATAAACGCAATTTAATATATTATAATTCATAAAAGAACACTTTAAAACTATAGTTATTCTGACAAATTTAAGTACATGTTTATTCTTTCAAATTCATTTTTCTACAACTTTTTGAATTGCACTTCCTTAAGTTATTTATCATTACCTTTCTGCACCCCACACCCAAAACCACATCCTTGATTCTAACCAGTATTTTACTTGAAATTTTATCAATAGATAAAAAATCTATTTAATTTTAATGTATATCCAAGAATATAAATATTTCAATTACTTTCATACCCGTTCTCACTTTCTCATTGGCTAAGTAACTTTTAGGATGTTTAGACTATGATCTCTTTATTATTTTCTAATTACCACTATCTGCATCCAGTGCATACTGGAAAAATATTTTAAATGATAATTGAGGCTATACTTTCAGGATCCATAATTCAGTTGTAACTGTTTGTTCCTTTTTAGGTAAGGCAACTCAAAAATTTCCCCATGAGTTTGCAGATTCCTTTACAGCCTTGACCAATCACCTGGGCTCTGTGAATGGTAATCATAAAATTCCTTTATCTGAATAGAGCATCTGTCTACTACTTAAAAGGGCACAGAGAACAATCTCTGTAATGCCCAAAGCCTGTTTCTTGACATCTGGCAGAAATCTCTCTATCCATGTTTTGAGACCAGAAGGTGACAGATGAGCGAATGTTTGACAACAGTGTGCTACCCCCACTTTAAATCTATGTACATAATGATGGAGACATCAAGAGCATTATGGAAATATAATAAACCACTGCAATAAACATCTTCCTCGTGGCATCCAATGATCTCTAAAACATGATCATTCTTTTTCTTTCTTTCCTTTTTTTAAACTTACCAATCTTAAACTGCTTTGCAGAAAATTACCATATTTGAAATAAAAGCAAGAAACATAAAAGACCTCTTATTATAAAATAAGAGACATTATAGATGATACCTAATTGGGGTTTTGTTTCCATTTTATTTAGAATGTAAACAATGACAATAAAGATGGTTTAGAAATACTAACTATTTTTATTGTACTCTACTAATTCAGATCTCATAAATATCTTGGGTTTCCATATGGCTTATTAAGCAGTGAACACTATTGTGCTTTAACCATAGCTCTTGTTCTTGTATATAAATAAGATTGCATATACTTAAATGTTAAATCTTACCCTGAAACTGTTATCTTTTTCCCCATACATAGAATAATGACTGTATCTTTTATCCAAGGAAATGGAATATTTTCTGTTATTCAAACATGATTTCCAGTAAGAAATATGTTAATGGTAGAAAATATTTTAAGGGACAATGAACATAAAATCCATTAGCTATAACCCACTACCTCCCAAAGAGAAACTAATACATACAGTAAACAGTGTGCACAAATGAATGTATGGCTTTGTTGAGACAGTGATTTCCATGTGCTGGGTTGACTTCTGGCTCCATCTCTTAACTCCACTCAGTCTCTGTCAGTGACCCTTGGCCGTCTCCAACTACTCAAGCTACAAACAGACTGAAACCAATTTGTTTTCCTTATGTTTTTAAAGCCACTAGCCTGGTATGCTAATTAGAAATAAATCGCTTGACCCATAAAAGAAACGGCAGGAAACCTGAAATGAAGGCATTATCCAACACTTCATGCTCCTTAGTGATGCCATTTTAAATATTTCAGACAGCCTATAAATAATTAAAACCTCACCACAGCAAATTATGTCCTATTATGCAAATAAATAGCCTCCTCCCTGGTTTCATTAAAGATTCCAAATGACAAGCTGAGCAGTTTAAACATAGCAAGGTATTGCAGTGAGGCGAGAAATCTTTCAATATTTTTTTTTAATTGTTAGTGCCAAGTTTCATGTGGATTTTTACTCTAACACTTTAATTTGCATGAGCAAATAAACCTTTAATAAACCTTTTGTAAGTGGAGGAAATGCATCATTTAATTAAATTTGATTTGTTGTGAAACTATTGTGCCTCATGAATATTTAAGAACCACAAACTCTCCTTTTTACTGAAAAGAGTGCAGTATTAAATAAGAGTAATTTTCAAGAAGTTAACTGACAGTGTCGGAGAAGTGGAAAGTAATCAATAAATGCTTTGGATTAACTTTTCAATAAAACTGATAGACCTGCACACATATAAATGTCAATAGCATGTTTATGCTTACCTTCCTCATCTCAAATTTTGTGCATAATTTTTAAACCAATGAAAGCAAAAACAGGATTAGTATGTGAACATTTCAAAGTTCATTTGCCACAAACTTTCAGTCTTATTTTCTGTTTCTTTAAAATGTTTGCTTCATGCCAAATTAAAAGAACCCCAAGGACTATATAGTAGAATATTAGAAGTATACAATCTGTCGGGGAGAAAATGTCTATTTTTTAGCCGAAAAAATCTTACTCTATTATAACATGAAAATGCCACAGAATAGAGAAAGGTTCTCTAGTCAAAGTACATAAATATATTTGCCCATAAGTAATTAAAGTATTACGTTCCTCTGAAACATATTCTCATATTTTACTTTAATTAAAATTTTATAAACAACAAAGAGAATGTTTCTATAATTATTTTACTGGTAATTGATTGTAGAAGGAATGTCTATCATATTGTAACATATAATAGAACACTTCTTATAGTAATAATAAATGTAACTTTCACACTTAGAAACTAAGGAGTTTTCTAGACTCCCATGTAATCTTTGTTAACAATTTTAAAAGGTCATTGTGGATTGAAAAAAATGTGTTAATGTAGTGCAAATTACGCTTGCATAAAATCTAAATGAAAAATTGGGAGATTTATTTCCTCAAAAATAAAAAAGTTAATGGCATATTTATTATTATTAATGTGGATATGAATAATCCCAATGATAACTGTCCTTGAAAATATTATAACATATTTCAGTTATATCAGTTGAAATCAGTCTAGATATTTTTAGAAAATAATTTTGATGTAACCATGATTATAAATACATGAAAGGCTCTTAATAGAGTCAATTATATTCAAGGTAATGTAATGTTACTTGCTAAAGAAAAAGAATGGTTTGGTAATTACTCAAAAAAAAGGGTGCTTTGGTTTGACTTTATCAATATCCTCAAAATATAAGGCATCATCCTTATTCTCAATAGATGAATTACCACTTATTTTGAGACAGTATATTTATTCCTTCTATAGTCACACATATTCCCTAAAACCTATACTTCCTAAACCTCTGATTCTGCATTGTATTCTTATTCTGGTCCAGAAGATGAGTTCTCTCTGCTCTTGAATAATCTCTCTCATAGACAGTTCATTCTATCCCCTAATTTTTTCATTTAGACAATTCTTCAGTGATAATTAACTCGATTTTATTTTCAACTTCTCTTTCTTTTCCAACTTTTATCATTCTCTCTAATCTGTAAGATAAATGAAAAAACAGACTCATAAATGATTCCCTTGCAAGCAAATAAAACAAAGAGAAAAGCTTTCTCTTTAATCTGTTCTTCCTTCCAGCTGCCACTCTTTTTACCCACTTTCAATTAAAATGTTCCATTCCTGTTATAACAGCATATCTTGGAGGATTGCAGAAGAGGTTCCAGACCACTGCAATTAAGCGAATATCCCAATAAACAATTTTTTTTTGCAGTATATATAATAGTCATGTTTATCCTACACTGCAGTATATTAGGTGTACAATAGAGTTATGTCTAAAAACCAATATACATTCCATAATTAAAAAATATTTTTGCCTGAGCCTGCAGGTTCGAGACTCACCTGGGCAACTTGGCGAGACCTCATCTCTACAATAAATCAAAATATCAGCCAGGCGTGGTAGTGCATGCCTCTAATTCTGGCTACTCGGAAGGCTAAGGCGGAAGGATCGCCGGAGCCCAGCAGGTCGAGGATTCGAGACCCGCGGATTCGAGACCCGCCTGGGCAACTTGGCGAGACCTCATCTCTACAATAAATCAAAAATTAGCCGGGCATGGTAGAGCGCGCCTGTAGTTCCAGCTCCTTGGAAGGTTGAGGCGGAAGGATTGCCGGAGCCCAG